>NW_024080838.1:0-269029 GCF_003009895.1 Hyaena hyaena
ATTCTGCGTCTTTTTTCTCCCAATCTCTCAGGTTTTGTAAGGTTTCCAATGGCTTCAGATCTTTTCTGTGTGATGTATGGGCGCGAGTGCAAGTACGGAGCTCCTTACTTCTCCGCCATCTTGCCCTCTCAGGAACCTGAATTTTTTAAAGTGATTCTATGTAGCCTGACTATAGACTTTGAATGACCAACAGTATCTAATTTCTTATGCAGGTAATAGTTTGAAAACTCTTGATATTCAGCCCTTCACCCTGATCCCAAAGCATACCCACTCGCATGCTTGCTCACATTGCCCCTTTCTCTCTCTCTCTCTGTCTGTCTGTCTCTCTCTCTCTCTCTCTCTCTCTCTCACACACACACACACACACACACACAAAGAAAAGTCAAGCAGACACTTAATCCTTCTGGTTTCTCACCTCAAGAATCAGAGCAGAACTACAAGAATTTCTCTGTTTCAGAGAGGTTATTTGCTCCTCAGGTTTGCTAGCTTTAGGCAGGCATTTCCAACCCCAGCCATGCCTCTTCTTCCTCAGAGGGCTCCCCTGCTAAGTGAGCATGAAATTAAAAAATGGGTTCTGAACTGCTGCTTCTGTTCCCTGCAATATAAACAGATTTTCTAAATAGTAAACACTATTTCCAGAAATACTGAAATTTCTTTCCTTTAGATAGTTCTTGCAATGTTAATGCTAATTTGAGAGCTATGGAGTGCCGGTATGCCAGCCAACTGCTTGCTGCCTTCGTCTGGGCCTAGGAATCTGCAGGTCTCTGCTGGCATTCTGTAGGCTGCTGTAGGAGTTTTATTTGAACCTGTTTGACTTAGGATTCTTCTGTGCCTGGTTTTGTAGTACCTGACAGAAATCCAAAGACCTGGCAAGTTAGAAAAATGTAAACTCTGTAACCTCATTACAAGCAAACCATTCAAGAGAAAATCTTTTTCCCTCTTTTGCATATCAAAATGTCACGGAAACTGTGGCTCTGACATTCTAGAATGCATACAGTTTAAAGGAAAAATAGGTCCATATAGATTTTATCAGCCCGCTTCAGATCATGAAGAGAATCTATTCTCTTACACTTTTTAATGGTCACAGTCTTCAGAATAGTGCTTTCTGGGAGTAAGGGAATTAGGAAGAGCTGTTTACATTTCCCAGACCTAGGGTGACCATGCAACCCAGCTGGACCAGGGCAGTCCTTAATCCAGCAAATTTTTTTTTAATGTTTTATTTATTTCTAGGAGAGAGAGAGACAGCGTGAGCAGGGGAAGGTCAGAGAGAGAGGGAGTCACAGACTGAAACAGGCTCCAGGCTCTGAGCTGGCAGTCAGCACAGAGCCCGACGCGGGGCTCGAATCCACGAACTGCGAGATCATGACCTAAGCGAAAGTTGGACGCTCAACCGACTAAGCCACCCAGGCACCCCTAGCCAGCAAATTTATTAGTAGCACTCCCTGTGACTTTTCAGTGTGCCTTGTTTAGACCGAGTATAGGAGCCAAGCAAATAGGTGTTGGAAAAAATGAAATTTGGACAAAGTAAAAAGAGAAACTCTTCAATTTCATTTACATTTTTAATGTTTTTATTTAAATTCCAGTTAGTTAACTTACAGTGTAATATTAGTTTCAAGTGTACAACATAGTAATTCAACACTTCCATACAATACCTCGTGCTCATCACCAGTCCCCTCCTTATTCCCCATCACCTGTTTAACCCATCCCTCTACCCACCTCCCCTCTGGTAACCAGAGGGTATCTATATCTGATAACTATATCTCTGGTAACTATATTCTTACATACTGCAAATATGTTGTGCAAATAGATGGTCAAATTTTATGCATAACACTCTGTATTATAAATAATTGCTGGCTACCTAATCTTAACCCCCTGATGGACTGAGATCTCTGAATTTAGAGAGACTTTTCTGGGCTTTTGCTCTCTGTTATATTCCCCAAAGACTACACAATAGCTTCCCAGTAAATGTTCATTGAGTAATGTTCATCAAATAATAAAGAACTAATGCAAGCATGAATAGGATCCAAAGGACTGCTAATTTAAAACTGGATTTACTTGTGATTGTCCTAATAAGTAGACCTGCCTAGATCTCACAGGCTATAATGGAATTTGTTGTGAAGAATTCAACAAATTGTAAACAGAGTTTCGGTTAGTTAATATTATCTCCTTCATCTGAATTTTCTACATCTAACTGTGAGATACAAGAGTGATGGCCCTTCGCGTTCTTTCAACCAGATATTTAAAAGAGGGCTATAGGCCTCTACTTCCCCCTCTTTATGAGATTTAATAAATCTGTATAGCTTTGGTAACCAACATTTCCTAAACCTCTTTAATTACATGCTATTAGCATTTCATGGGACAAATAGCAAACTCCACAACAAATTTATTTCTTTGTATCATTTGGAATCATTGTATCAAGAATATCCTGGGGGCTCCTACATTGCTCATTTGATTAAGCATCTGACTCTTGATTTTGGCTCAGGTCATGATTTCATGGTCATAAAATCGAGTCCGGTTGTCAGGATTCTCTCTCTCCCGGTCTCTCTGCCCGTCTCCCACTCACACTTGGGCACATGTATGCTCATTCTCTCTTTCTCTCTCAAAAAAAAAAAAAAAAAAAATCCTGAGTCATGAAGATTAATGATAAAAGTTTTTAGTCTTCCTGTTTTAAAACTTTATCCAATGAATCAGAGATGATGGAAGAGCTTTGTTCTTAGTCCTGTACAAAAACTAATCAAGCGGGTAGCTCAGATTAATAATGTATTGGTGGACTTTAGAGTGCTAGAATGTGGTACATTAACACATTTGAAGGTATTTGTTACTTACAATTAAAGATTTTAATCATACAAACACCAGCCTTAAAAAATGAAATTCTGTTGATGAAATCCTGACGTATATATCACTAATGTCCTTCGAAGCTGTAAAATGGAGTGAATCTGTGGTGCCATTTTCCCTTGAAATTTCACAACCTCCTCCCAAGCCTCTGCCTACTTGGTTGTAGTTTCTCTTCTGTGTTATTGAAGAAATCTTCACTGATATTTCAGAATGAATTGGAAGGGAAAAAATGAACACTCCCAAACTTCTACATAATTTGTGATCACTGTGTACAGATGTCAAATGTATTCATCTAAGAAAAAAAAAGAGTAACTCCTGGAGACTTTCTTTTCCCAAGCCATCATTTAATCCATATTAATTCTATCATTTCCTTTCAAGGGGACCTAACATCATTTCTTCATTTGAAAATAGAACATGCTTTTTCAGAAAAAAATAGACTCTTTTTTGTTTTTAGGAAAAACTGTCCTTGACCTGCTGATAATATGTTGTAAATAAGTTACTCTAAAGAAAGTGTTCTGTTCATTCCAGGGCTGTTACTGTGCTTCGTTGCTCTATAAAAGTGTGTGTAACAGAGAGAGCACAAACATTCACAGGTGCTTCTGTTTTATGTGGTTAAGAACTTCTTCAAACTTGAACACCTAAGGAAGATGGGTGCCTGATAACAGAGCAGAAAGTATTTATTTTAGCTCCTGTTGATGATTCTTGACTGTTTTTCATTACTTGAGTCATAATTTTTTTCATCCTTGTATCATGATTAACTCTGACCTAATTCATAAAGTGGAGGATATATGTACTGATAGGGGAGGAAGGAGAAGAAAACTAATTTATCTGTTGAGCACCTGCCATGCACCAGGCCCTCTGACAGATCGTTTTACATACATTAGGTCATTGACAAGCTTCTTATTTGTAAAACTCCAGACTTCATGACTGTACAACACAAGCAGAAAAAACATGAACACTTTACATACAAAGTCAAGTGTCTCAAACCCAATTCAGCTTAAGAAACCACAAATTAATTTTCCCACAAAGAAAGAGGACTTAAATAATTTTAACTTCTAAAAATAATGTCCAAGCCTGTTTCTTGATTCCAGTACAGTTTTCACAGATGGCTTTTGATCTTATCAATGTTAATCTATCTCAAACTATTAATTTAGTTTTAAATATCAAATCATCTAATACTCTACCACCATGTTTATCCTTTAGAATCCTTTTATTTTAAAAAGGCATTGAACTTTATATTTAAATAGCTGTTATTAAATTGTTCCCCCAATGTTACTACAGCAGATGTATTTTTACAATCTATTAAAATAATTCCTAATCATTTTCCCTTTGACTGGAATTACACTTCTTGTACAGAATGAGAATGTGTGCATATATATGGATATACTCATTTCCATTTATAACTAGAGGAAGCAAAGTTTCATTCTATAATCCTAATGAAATGTAAAATGCTTAGTTGTAAAAATAAGTTCTAGAAGTATGAATTCAATAATTTTAGACTTAAAAGTGAAATTTCTCTATCATCTACTCTTGGACCTATTTTACAGATGATGAAACTGAGAACCAGAGAGGTAACATGGGTTGAGTGAAAAGAGTATGTAGGTTAGTGATGTTTAGGGAGTGAACTATCAGTTAAAATAATGAGTCTGATTATTTTTACTTATGATCTATTAAGGGAATTTTTTAAAATGTTACAGGAGAAAGAAAAGTAAAAGTTAAAAGTATTTTTAACCTAACTAATTAGCTTGTCATTTTGAAGTGCTAATTTAGGCCACTAGATAGCATGAATAGGTTCATGAGCCTGTTCTTTTGCCTAGCGATGAAGCTAGCAATTCCATTTAAGTAGACTTGTGCAGAATACCTAACATTTGGTGATCTTACCTGAGGAAGATGTGTTTCGTCTACTTCTTGCATGAGTAGAATGGTTCGTTAGTTAGCTGAGCGGCCCTTTTTGGGAACGAGGAGCAAGAAAAAGAGGCAAACATTCACACTCTGGCTATATTCTGAGTTGTCCTGGGCCGGAGGAGCCATATAACTTGCATGAGATCACACAAGTTTGTGTGGCCTGGAAGACTGATGATCCATCTTCCAGCCTAATACTATTTTCAGTAAGAAATCATAATAATAATAGCAGTGTATATCTATTGAGTGTTCGCTATATGCTAGTCAGTAGCCAGTCATTTGACATGCTTTATCCCATGTAGTCTGCACTACTATTTTATTCTCAATTTACTGGAGACTACGGCACAGGGAGGTTTATACAACCACCTTCAGAAGTGTCATTCATCGTTTTCTTGCCTCGGTGTTTTACACAGCAAACAGGCTTCTTTTTCCCAAGAGAAGCCAATGCTGATTTATAGCTTTATCTTTGGTATGGAAAATGGAGTGAGTGAATTATGACTTGGTTCAATCTCTCATTCTGGGGTCTAGGATTTGTAATAAGTAAATTTAAATATTTTTTAAATAGTTTTAATGTGTTGGTACTTCTTTAAATAGGAACTTCCAGAGAGTCAATGCAAAGCATCCCACATTATCTACAAATAAAAGAAGTTCTGTTAATCAGCGATCAAGAATTTCTCCCATGCCATATAATGGATCAGCATTGGAAGTTCTATGTGGAATGTGAAGAGCTAACATTCTAAAACCTTGTTTTCTTAATAATTTATTAGGTATTTGTTCATAGTATTAACCCACATTCATATTTTATCTTATATGGGCCGGAGGGCCTATTTATTTTAACATACACTTTATGAGTTGCTACTTAGATGTGTGTTTACTATTGTAAGAAAAAATGTAGCTCCATCTATTGTAGTTAGATAAAGTAATTTTTGCCATTGAAATAAAGGCATTTTGAATTAAATCACATTGAATTCTAGCTTTTTTTTACTAAAATAAATGTAAAACTAGTTTTTCAATCAACACCTCTACCCTTGTATAAATAACAGTTGTTCCTTAAGGGAAGTAAGGATTAAAAAAAGAGTGATGATTGGTCCTGAAAAGGCCAGGATAATGTGTATCTACTTAAAACAAGAACTTAATGTCCTGATACCTTCCCCCCTTTACTTTGGAATTTATCTTGTGACCAAAATATAAAATTATGAGAGAGGTTTATGTTAAATTTCATAAATATTAGCATAGATAAAACTGTAACTGTGCTAACTCTTAGAACAAAAAAATGGATCAAATATTGATTTGGTGGCTGATTATTTTAAATAGGATATACTTAATCTTTTACTTTTGCTACATTGTCGTGAAGATTTTTAGTTTTTTTATAAGAAAAAGTGTAAAGACATCTTGAATCATTTTTCTTCTTGTGAGAGTCCATTGGAAATGTTCAGGTTAGAATGCCCCTACATGTCGTAATATTTGAGAACTGATAACTTTCTTAAGCTATTATCATTTTTTCAGATTACCCTATTTTTCTAATTCTTTTAACATTATAGAATTTTTCAATGTTTGTTTTGAGAGGGATCATACAGACAGCAGAGTGGCAGAGAGGGGGCAGGGGAGAGAGAGAACCCCAAGCAGGCTCCACAACTGTCAGCGCCGAGCCCAACGCAGGGCTCAATGTCACCAACTGTGAGATCATGACGTGAGCCAAAATCAGGAGCCAGACACTTAACCATCTGAGCCATCCAGGTCCCCCTATTTTTCTAAATCTTTTTTTTTTTTTTAAGCTTATTCACTTATTTTGAAAGAGAGATAGTGTGAGTGGGGGAGGGACAGAAAGAGAAGGAGAGAGAAAATCCCAAGCAGGCTCCATACTGAGCCAAAAACAAGGGTCAGACACTTAACCAACTGAGCCACCCAGGTGCCCCTGAATCTTGAATAATGTACATGAGGTGGTCTATTTGGCTTTTGTTATTTAAGGAAGTGTTGAAAATGTGACTCATTTGCGAATATATGTACTCACATGGGAAATTATATATATAAATGAAAAAATTCACATTATTATATAGTGGTTAATGCAAGTCCTGAATTGTGTTAAATAAAAAATGTGACTTTGAGTGTGTGTATACTTTTTATAGCCAATAAATACACATGTATTTATATTATGCATGTTATATATACTTGTTGAGTCATGAAATGTGTATTTGTAGATATGAACGTGTGTGTGGGGGGGGGTGTAGGTAGAGGTATATTGAGTACTAGCTCTGGAATGCCACAAAGAAAACCATTTGCAGTGTCTGCCCCTAAGGGAGTTGGACTGGGAAGTAGAAGGGTGCTGTCGCAGTATACTTTCACCTTAAAGAAAAAATGACAACACATGCTTCTTTTTAAACTTAAAAAATATTTTTTAAAGAAAAACTTAAGAAGCAGGTATCTTGTTTAGTGATTACAATTTACGAAAGTCATACATTCTAAGTTTATAGTACAAGAACTTAAAATTCTGGGTTTCCATCTTTTTTTTTTAATATATTTTTTAATTTATTTCTAGGAGAGAGAGAGAGACAGCGTGAGCAGGGGAGGGTCAGAGAGAGAGGGAGACACAGACTCTGAAATAGGCTCCAGGCTCTGAGCTGGCAGTCAGCACAGAGCCCGACAAGGGGCTCAAACCCACGAAACGCGAGATCATGACCTAAGCGAAAGTCGGATGCTTAACCGACTAAGCCACCCAGGCGCCCCTCTGAGTTTTCATCTTAATGATCAAATTCTTAAACTTAATTTTCTAAGCCCATTAAAAAAATGTTTGTACAACTGGTAACTAACATGATACCCAGTGCCCGTGAGGCATGCTGAGTATTGCCCAAACTAAACAACAAAAGGGCCTGGAGTCCAGAGAGCTATGCTGCCCAGTGAGATCACAGATCATCCCTGTGAGAAAGCAACAGTTTGGAGTGTTTGCTGGATGTTGTGTCTGTTTCTGAGTTCTAAATGAAACCCTCAAGTTTCTGGCCTTAACCCATGGAAGGGACCTCCAAGAGTAGCTAATAATCCAGTCTTCTACCTGATACCCTTCTATATAGAGATCTTTTCTATAACATTAACTTCTTGACCACCTCCAGGATACTCTATGCCCAACAAAGATGACTATTCCCTTTCAGACAGGCAGTCTTAACTGTTAGAAAGCTGGAACCACAATGTCCCAGACCTCACGATCCTAATCGGATAAAATAACACTTCCTTCTAGGAGTCCAATTACTATGGCACAGACTTCACACGTCCCAATTGCTGGGAATGTCCAAGGATACATCTTGTTCTTTTCTCCTCAATTCCTCTTTCATTCAGCTCCCTTCACCTTACCACCCTGAGTTCAGTCATTTATATCATTGCATATCCAGACTGTGTGCAACAGCAGTCCTACCCCATTTCCCTCACCCAGTTCTTCACTTTATAAAACATGGCACTCTGTACCAAATTATTCTTCAAGATCTCTTTTCCCTTCCTGCTGCTACAAGAGTAAAATCGAGGCCCAACATTCCAGTCCCCCCCACTCTGTGGTCCTAATATAACCATCTGGCTTCATCTCCCAATCACTCTAACCTACCCACTTAAGAGCAGGTCATTCTTTCTTTGTCCCTATTATAGGCTAGATTGTGTCCCCTCAAAATTCATATGTTGAAGCCCTAACCCCTGAGACCTTAGAATTTGACTATATGTGGAAATAGGGCCTCTAAAGAGGTGATTAAGTTAAAAAATGGCCAGTAAGGTCTTCATACAATCTTTTGTCCTTATCTGAAGAAATGTGGACACATCAAGGGACACTAGTGATGCACGTGTACAAATAAAAGACCATGTGAGACAGCAAGAAGACAACCATCTGCAAACCAAAGACAGAGGGCTCAGAATGAAATCAACACTGCTGACTCCTTGATCTTGGATGTCTACACTCCAGAACTGTGAGAAATAACTTCCTGTTGTGTAAGCCACCCACTTCGTGGTATTCTGTTTGGCACTCTGAGCAAGTTAATACAATCCCTAACTCTCTCATACATTTATTTGCACTACCTGGAATGTTACCTCTCTCTCCTGTCCATCTATGTGTTATTCTTTGAGCCCTCTCCTCATACATGACCTCATGTATTGCTTTCTCAGACCACTCTGATCCAAGCACCTAATATTTACAGCTTGCTATTATTCATTCGCATAGTCTATCTCCCCCAAATAGCTGGAAAACTTGTTGAGATCAGGTTTAGAGTTTTATACTTTATTTCCTATAAAATATCTTAAACATACTAGATGCTCAAGAAATATCAAACAGGATGTTTCAGGTACAGTAATAGAAAACCCTACTCAAAAATGGCTTAAACAGTAAGGAAAATGTATTGTTTCATATAACAAGTCCAGAGGTAGAAGCTTTTGGGTTCATTAATTCTTCAACCCAGTATTGTCACTCTTGTTTCCATCTTTCTCAAGCTCCCTTCACAGTGCCAAGATGGCTCCGCTCTTACAGGAAGTGTGCACACAGAAACAGCATCATTAGAGGAAGAAAAGGAATACATTCTTCCAATGCACATCTCTTCTGAACACCACTGCCACCCCAGGACATTGTGTCACATTGGCTAGAACTGTACCATCTGCCTGTTTGTAAACCAGGCACTGGCCTGGGAAGTGAGGTTAACTTGATTGGCTGAGAGGAGTAAGTATTCTAGACTCTGTCAGTAAAACAAACAAAACCAAAAATATGTGAGGGGGAGGAGTTGGGCTAAGAGCAGTATATATTGAACACTTAATATATACCAGTCATTGTTACAACCACTTTCAATGTACTAACTGATTTAATCCTCACCACACCCTATGAGGTAGAGATATCATTCCCATTTTACAAATGAGGAAACCGAGGAACAGAATGAAGTAACTTGGCCCAAAGTCACACAGCTACCAAAAGGCAAAGCTGGGATTCAACCTTGGCTTCAGAACTCATGCTGTCAGCCACCATGTATTTCCTTTCAACCAAAAGCACTTGCCTGAATACACACACACACGCACACACACGCACACATATGTATGTATATATAATGATTGCAAGAGTATTGACATCATTTTGAGTGATGACGACTCCTTCCTCCTACACACTCTGAAGGAGTCAGCATTTGCTCACTCCGGTGAATGACAGGTAGTCAGGGCAGATGGAGATACAAGTGGCAAATGGAATGCAGAAGTCTTCCTGGATGAGTTGCAATATGAACACATCAGTATCTGCTCTTGGGCTCTGTCTTTCTCAATCCAGGGAGTTCCAGGTATAAGAATGAGTAAATCTTATTCATCTGACATATTGCCCAAACTCAATTTTCATGGGAAACTGTCCTATTGTTTTTAAATGAATGCATGTGCCCATAGGACCTGGACTTTAAGTCCCTTTGGATTCTCAGGACTATGAGGGGTAACAGCACACACCCTCTCCTGTTTCTCCTCAGCTTATTTATGTGGGAGCCTATTTCACAGAAGGAAACCAGGGCCATATCGTTCTTAAACTTGTTGAAGCCAAGAAATACAGTAAGCTTTTGCTTAAACTTAAATCATAAGGTTCTCATGCCCATAATTCTTTTACCACCTCACTAAGAGGAACAGAATTTGAGGCCATGTCAGATCAGCTTGCCTCGGTCTCTATTCAAGCCTTGAGTAGAGGCTGCATGGTTAACCTTAAATTCCTTGGACATATTTGTTTCTTCATATTCTTTCATTTAGGCTACTTTGCCAGGGACTTTAAAGTAGGAACAGCAGATGCAAACATTTGAAGCTGTAATGTAAAGAGCGGTATTTCTAAAAGTAAAAGCAGTTAACATTTCTGTTTTTAGGATCTCACAAGACACCTTAAAGTTCCATGACGTCTGGCAGTTTGGCTGAGATACAGAGTTGGGTCATGTCCTTCAAAGCCAGAGGCCAGGAAGTGGTGAGACAAGTTACCCAGCTGGTGGGTGAGCCCCGCCAATCACCCAACATCTTCACCTCAGCACGGCGTTTTTGTTCTCTGCTCATTGTGCCTACACATTAACTGTTATGAAATGACTAAAGACTAAACAGAACAAAACAAAAATTATGTTTCTTTGTGTAAAAAATGTCCCCAAAAAAGAAATGCCAGTGGTAGATATGGAGAGGTTTAAGAAAATTTTGATTTTTAACCAAAAAAAAAAAAAAAAGAAAGAAAATTTTTATTTTTAACCAAAAAAAAAAAAAAAAGATACCCAGGGTAAATAAGTAAGTAGACAGCCAAATTTGGAAGAACCTAGTCATTTCTTAAGGTGATGTTAATAGGCAGCCAGATTGAGAACCACTGCTATAGACTTTTTCCATATCTTCCCCTCTCTCTTGCCTGGGCCACCTCTCACCTTCTGTGGACATTCAAGAGAAACTCAGGATTCTCCTATGCGTTCTCCCATTCTATTATAAGCATAGCGTTTTTACTATGACTCATCCTAACCATCGAGGCTATGCCCACGGGACCTTGGCTTTCTTACCTTCAAAATATTGTATGTGTTTTCTGCTCTGGCCCTGAAGTACAAGAGATAATATCAGTTGTTGCTTTAAATAACCTTTTAAAAAAATTTTTTTAATGTTTATTTTTAAGAGAGAGAGAGACTGAGTGCAAGCAAGGGAGGGACAGAGAGAGAGAGACACAGAATCTGAAGCAGGCTCCAGGCTCTGAGCTGTCAGCACAGAGCCCGATGTGGGGCTTGAACCCAAGAACCAGGAGATCATGATCTGAGCTGAAGCCAGACACTTAACTGACTGAGCCACCCAGGCACCCCAATAACATTTTTTACAATAGCAAAAAGTTACTATAGTTCTCTCCAAATTGGGTTATTGTGCAAGTCTCTGCATGTGTTTCTTCCAGACTATGAGATCAAGGATTCTCCTCGTGGGACACAAGAAGCTGGAAGCCACTGGACCACAACATAGCAATGTACTGGGAGTACTTACAAAGTATTTCTGCAGGCCGCAGGGGATTTTCAGGCTTGCATGTTTCTTAGAATCACCTGGTGAATATCAAAACCCAGCCCAAATCCGGGCCCCACCCCAAGAGATTCTACTTTCATTGATCTGAAGTAGTGTCTGTGATGTCAGGATTTTTTTTTTTTGGTAGGTTTATTTATTTATGGGGGTGGGCAGACAAAGAGGGGGAGAGAGAATTCCAAGCAGGCGCCATGCTGTCAGCACAGGTAACTCACTAACCATGAGTACATGAGTTGAGTTGAAATCAAGAGTAGGCTGCTTAACCGACTAAGCCACCCAGGTGCCCACAGGGGTTTTTTAATCTCCCAGGTGATTCCATTGAGCAGCCACTGACCTCTGGAAAGTGATCTTGTCACTGTAGTTGGTTTTTTTTCTCCCAACCACCACCAATGCATCAGTCACTGCATTAATCCTGTGTTTCTCAAACTTGCTGCATTAATAGAATCACCTGGGATGCTTTTTAAAAATACAGATTCCTGGGCCCCATTCCAGGCTTACTGAATCAAAATCTTCACAAACAAATTTTTTTGATAGTGCCCATATAAGTTTGAGCAGGCAAAAGTGGAAAACACTACCTTAATTCAAGTTATCCTGGCCCATTTTCAGTTGATTAATATATACTTTATTCCTCTGTTTGGAAAATCTTTAATGAGCACATAATATGTGACCCAGCATTGTTTTCAATCTGGCTGCTAGGAATATATCAAAAAAAACAAGACAATTCTATGTCCTCTAAGGGCAGAGTAGACAAGCAAACAAGTTAATTTCAGCTAGTGATAAATGTCAGAAAGGCCATAGAGCAAGATAAAGTGCTAGAAGGTGATATGGAGGTCTGGCAGGCCATTGTTGTAAAAAGGGTGGCAAGAGAAGTCGTATCTGAACAGAACACTGAGTGATGAGAAACTACATCAGAATATCATTGCAGCCCCACTTACACCATTTTTAATCTATATGTCTCATCTCTCCTAAATGATACGGGCTTTTCTTCAAGGTCAGAGACTATCTTTCATATTTTTGTATTCTCCTGTAGCAACCAGTGTAGCACTTTACATAGGTAAGAACTCAGTGAAATCACACTAGATTGAAAAGCATTTCATCCTTAAATACACCATTAAAGACAGCCAGCAGAGGATACAGCAAGCTACCTGCTTACTAAGTAAAGGAAAATCCAGGAAAACACACACCAATCATCGGATGCTCAGCCCACGGCTAGATTTTCTGCTTGCCTCCAGCTGCTTTCCACAGCTACAGAGTCTTACTGGGAAATCTTTCAAAAATGCTGGGATCTGGTCATCTGCGCATGACTCCACACTGGTGAGGTCCAGCACAAAGTTGGTGATTATCAGTTTTTGCCAGCTTATCATTTTGTGATGTAATTTGTTGTCTTTTGTACTCAACGTCTCAACTTCTCACCCATGTCTCCGGGTGCCCTCAAGTTCCAATCAATCCCTATTTTCATGAGATAATCAGCTGAGCTTCTCAGAAGGCCAGCGTATCCTATTATGTCTCTGAAGGCCAAAGGAGAGTCTTTTTTTTTTTTTATGAAGGTTTTATTTATTTTATTTATTTTTTTTTACAAATAGTTTATTGTCAAATTAGTTTCCACATAACACTCAGTGCTCATCCCCAAAGTGCCCTCCTCCATGCCCATCCCCCCCCCCCCCCACATCCATCAGTCCTCAGTTTTTGTCAGCATTCAAGAGTCTCTCATGGTTTGCCTCTCTCCCTTTCCCCCACCATTTCCGCCCTTCTTCTCCCCCTTGTTCCTCCGTCAAGTTCCTCAAAGGAGAGTCTTTAATACAGTAAAAAATCCTCAGGTTTAGTGAAACCAGTTCGGATGTATGGACGAGGTTTATCACAATTCCATTTTGGAATTCACATGGCTTTAGGAAGGCTTTTCATTTCTTGCAGGATTACCCTGTTCTTCAGATGCTTTCCTTGGGCCAAGGACAACACAACCAGTCCTGGAAGGTTCACCCAGGGGGAAACAACGTTTGGTAAGGCAACTGCTGAACAAAGACTTGTGTGTTTCATACCAGTTCTACAACTGACTTGCTCTTTGACCTGGGCAAATTACTTGCCCCCCTTGAGCCCCGGAATCCTTAGTCGTAAGATATGATGTCCTTTTCTCTGAGGACCCTCAGATTGTTATAAAGACCAAATGAGGGGCACCTGGGTAGCTCAGTCAGTCGAGCATCCAACATCAGCTCAGGTCATGATCTTGTGTTTCGTGAGTTCAAACCCAGCATCCGACTCCCTGCTGTCAGTGCAGAGCTCCCTTCAGATCCTCTGTCCCTCTCTCTCTGCCCCTTCCGCACTTGTGTTCTATCAAAAATAAATAAAACATTAAAAAAAAAAGACCTAATGAAACTAATGAAAGAGCACAGCACTTTAAAGCATGCTAATTGCTAAGGCATTGCAACATACTATTATTGTGGCCAAAGTAATCTACCATGTTCTTATACTCCGTATCGTAGCTGTTTGCATCCTTTTAGCGTCTCATTTCTTCATTGAAACTTCAGAAGTAAGATTCTGCCAGGCACACCTTCCTCACTCACAGCTGTGCTTTTAATAAGCCCTCCTTACTTATCTTTGCTTTCCTTCAAGGGTGTGCTTAGATTACCATCTCTGCTTGGAGTGCTGTACTTTAGTGGTATCCTCAGTGACTGTGTCCCCTTGGCTGACTTCCTGAGCATGGCTGGCATTTGGCCGTGGATTGTCATTTGGCCCCATTCAGCTGGCTCTTAGCATCTCCTGTCCTATCGGTTTTGTTCTGGGTATAGGGACTATGTCTGTAAGTACAATGTCTTACTTTGAGGGGAGGGCCTGTGATGTGTAACTCTTGGCTTCCTTAGCTCAAGCAAATGTTTTCATTAACAGTGACTTTTAGGGCTGGTACTGGGTGGAATAGTGTCCTCCCCAAATTCATGTCCGCCCAGAACCTGTGGACCTGAGCTTTTTTGGAAATAGGGTCTTTGCAGATGCAATGGAGTTAAGGTGATATCATACTGGATTAGGGTGGCCCTAAATTCAGTGTCTGATGTCCCTAAAGAAGAGAGACATTTGGACACAGAGACACAAAAAAAGAAGCCTAAGTAGTGAAGGGAGCAAAGGCTGAAGTGATATTTCTGCAAGCCAAGGAGTGCCTCCAACTTCCGGAAGCGAGGAAGAGGCAGAGGAGGAGTCTTCCCTAGAGCTTTTCAGATGGAGCATGGCCCTGCCAACACCTTAATTTCAGGCTTCTGGCTCCAGAATTGTGAAATAATACATTTCTGCTCTTTTAAGTCACCTAGTTGGTGGCAATTTGTAATGGCAGCTCTGGGGAACTAACATAGGAATACTGAGCATGCTACAGAGTGCAGCAGCGACCTTCCGTGGCCACCATCCAGCTTTGGACAATCAGCTTTTGGAAGGCTTGGGGCACTGTTTTAAGGAAAGGGAGTAATTGAAGGCAGTGAATAGAGAAGGCAGGGAGAGAACGGGTATGGTCTGAATACAGAACAATCCAAAACAACATTTACAAACTTTATGCTAAAACTGTTTTTTAAGGCTCCATCTTAGAAACGGTTTGCTTTATGACAAATTGACTGACCTGGGAGTTGGAGACAGGGGAGCGAGTGAATGAATGGGTAACCACTTTTGATATGATATATTCAGAAAAAGAAACAATCTCTTTGGGAGGAGTTCTGTGAGTGTGGATTTCATAACGCCTTGCTTGAGATGACTGGAAGCAGGTGTGAGCAGGGGCCTGATGTGGCTGGTGGGCCATTGGAATGCCAGTCTCTGAGGCCTCAGTCTCCTCACCTGTTAACAGCTAAATACTTGGGAGAAACCACTGGGGTCTGAGTTCTGGCTTTTCCCTTTACTGACAGCTTATTTCACTTCACCTGCTTCCCTCTCCTCATCTATAAAATCAGAATCGAAATGGCACCTCCTTCATAACTTTGTGATGATTGAAGGAGTCTGCATAGATTGCTTAGAACAGTGCCCAAGATGGATGACAGAAGCCTTACTTGTTTTTATTTTCATCATCTTCCTGTGCAGATGGAGGAGACAAGAAGGGTGAATTACCTGACCTTTAGTGACTCTTATAGGAAAAGGAGGTCCCATTGGGGAAAAGGAGAAGAGTGCAAAGCTGGCCATTTACTTGACAGTGTCTGCAAAATGGATATTAAAATATTTGCTCCCCGGCACAAAGAAGTTTTTAAAAAGCAGAGTAGTCTCAGGGTCTCCACTACCGTGGACAGACTGTCGATCCTGGGAGTAAAGGATATAGGGTCCTCTGCGGTGCTCCCTGTTTGGGATTCGCTGCGTATCAGAGTCTGGTCTTATCTCCACCACCCGACCAGGCATACAGCAGGCCCTTAGTCAACACTGACTGACACTGAAGGAAGCCACAAACCCGGTGTGACTGACTTGCCTGGTGGGCCTCCTGTTCTCTAAGTCAGGCCCTAGGAGCCTCTGGCCCTGGAGGGAACAGGAGTGCTGCAGGAGACTTCTGGAAGTAGACAACTGCCAGCACAGATACCGCATCTGAGATGGGGAAACGGAAGGGACTCCGTTTTTAGAAAGCCTCCATCTCTAAAGTTTTCTGCTAGGCCCCATTTACTCACGTTCTATTTTTTGCATTTGAATAAACCAGAGAAGCTATGTTCCCACTCCAAGGGGGAAATAAGAAAGTTAGTCTCTGGGTTTTGTCCTAAGCTCTCAGACACCTGGTAACTAATCTAAGAAGAGCCAGATGCCAAACGCATTCCAGGACATTAGCTCCCATCAAATCTGGGATGAGGCTGGCGACACCGTGGACCTTCCATGACTTCTAAAATAACACCTAATATTCACCTGTCACTTGCCTTTGGTTGGCCCCAACCCTGGGTTCCTCAAGGAGCACAAACCCTGGACTCCTGTCCAATGTAAATCCCTAACCCAAAGCAACCACTACATAATTAGTTCCCCTTTTGGAGTCTCCCAGACTCTCCCTCTGCTAGTCTCTGTCACTCATGCTATTCCATAAATTTTCTTCACATTTGATTTCCATCCTGCCTGAAGCCAAGGATCCTTTTGGCTGGTCCTGTGGGACCCCCCACTCTGATCCTCAGACTGGCCTGCCTGCATCACATCCGCTTCATAAAATTAGTATATTTCAAGTTGTAGATACTGCTCAGTTGATTAAGTAGGTCTGAGCTTGCTTTCATTCAGTTCTTCGGGGAGCAGGACTGGTACCGGATCCCACGCTCTCAAGGCCTGCCACCCTCACTCCTGCTTCCTGGGGGGGGGGGGGGGGGGGGGGAGGAATCCTTAGGGTGTCTATTTGGCATGTAGGCACTGACTGAAAAACAACTTTGCACCCTATTTATTGGCCATAAAGCTCCACCTTCCCACGCTGTTCCTAGATATTTCTCCCGGCTGCGTGGGACACTGTCCCAGTCTCACCAATGAGAGCCAGGCAAATCCTGCAGGGCCGGAGCCTCACAGAGCATAGCCTTGGGGGAGAGCAAGGAGTCGCAGATGTAAGTTTGCTTTGTCACCGCCCTCCGAGCGACTTTGGGCTAGTCTCCTGGCTCCCCAGACCTCGGATTTCTTGTCTATAGCAACGCGGGTGGGAAACCGAACCTGGACGACGCTCAGGGCAGCGGCGCAGATGCCGCGCGGCTTGGCCGGAGTGGAGCGCGCCGCCCGCGCGCCTCGCAACTTTGTCCCAAGCGTGGAGCGGGGACCCCGGAGTGCAGGGGCGGGGAGCTCCCGCTGCGGGAGCGCGGCGACGGCGCTCCTCCTTTCCCCTCCACGTCACGGGGGCCGCTCGGCGCTCTCCCACCCCCGGCCGAGGGAAAGCAACTCCCTAGCAGGGCGCGCCGCCGAGTTGGCCAAAGGGGAGGAGGCGGGAGCGAGCCGCCGCCGCCGCAGAGGGGCCGGGAGCCCGGAGCGCAGCTCGCGGCCCCCTCCCGGACGGCCTCTGCAGCCGCGGGGACCCCGCGTTCGGGGCTCCCCTGCTCCCTTTCGTAAGTCGATTTGGCCACGCAGGCCAGCGAGGAACGCCCGGGGCCGGGGTGCAGGGCTGTCCCGCGGTGGCGGGTGCGGGGCTCCGGTCACAGCCTCGGAGTGGCTGGGACGCCCCGACCCTCTCCTCCCGGAGACTTTGACTTTCCCGCTGGGGAAAACTTGGGCACCACGTTCCTCTCGGGGGTGGGGGCGGGGACGCCGACCCCCGGGTGCCGCCGCAGCGGGATCCCGGGCTGAGCCCGGGCCTGGCTGCGCGCCTGCGGGTGCCGGGGGGAAGGGCGCGGGCACCCGGCGGGCGGAGATGGGGTCGGGGGCTATTGCGGGTGACCCCGCCGCGCAACTCGCGGACGCCGCAACTTCGGTAACCCGCGCGGCGGCGTGTCCGCACCAGGGTTTCCGCGGACTCTCTGCGAGCGGTGAGGACGCGGCCCCGGCACGCGCCCTTTCCGAGGCTGGGGCCCCGGCAGTTTCGGTCCCGCGGCACAAGGGCTGCTCAGGTGAGGGGCGCCGAGGGGCGGGGCGCGACGCCCCCTTCCCCGCGCAGCTAGCCCTCCAGCCTCGCCGCAGCCCCAGCCCCGCCGGGCCCCGGGTCCTGGGCGTCCTCGTCCCTGGTAGGCGGGAAGCGCGTGGGCGGGCGAGGGACGGGGTGGCCCGGGATGGGCTGCTCCAGTGGCTTGTCCATTAGCACTGGCCACTCGGGTGGGGGCGGGGGGACTCTCCAGCTGTGGGGCGGACCTCGCGGCGGTGCCTTCCGCAGGGACGAGCTTCATTGCTTTTTAAGGTCAAGTTTTCATGCCGCAGAGCTGACCAGGACGTCCCCCTACGAGCTTGGAGCCTCCGGGGATCCGAGCCAAGAGGTCTGGACTCTCCAGTTTACCCATCCTTACCTAGACTAACGGTGTGAGTGAGCCGGTATTGCCTGGAAATTTTGAGAATTAAGTTCTGTCTTGGCGGGGGGGGGGGGGGTGCTTTCCGGGCCGTTTTGGGCTGGGACCTTGTGTTTTGTCCCCTTACCTGGGCACACGCAGAGGTGGTGTTAGCCCTCAGACCCTTATCCTTTCCCCTTCTCCTCCCTACAGTTGAAGAGCAACAAACGAGAATTTGAAGGAAATTAGGACTCAGATTAAGTATCCCGTGAGGTTTGGTAGACATAGAAGTCACCCTTTGTGATCTTACATGCATGAAGTGTGCCCTTTTTAAACCACTTAGCAGCCTAAGGCATTTTAGAACCTAACTGTCCCTTTTGACAGCCTTTGTTGATAGTGTCTGGAGGAATTAAAATCTTTAAAAATGAATGAGTTATGGCAGAGAACATTTCCTATGCTGCACTTTCCAAGGATCCAATGCTGTCTGAGAAATGACCAGTTAAGACGCTGTTGAATTATCATTTTTATTAGCAGAGAAACAATAGCCAAAGAGTTTGGTTGTGTGGTAGTGAGTTTGGGAAACTGATAGAAGAATTTGGGAGAGGGGAAGATGGGGAGCAGCGTTCCTTCCTGTTTATTACTTGTACTCGTTCCAAAGTTTACTCATGCCAAAGTAATTTGCTAAATGCCACAGTTATCAGCAGCGTGGTAGGTAGGAGTGAATGGCATAATTGGGGAAGAAGTCAAAGTCGGCACTTGATAGCACAATGCTAAGTAAGTACCCTCAAGATAAACAGGTAGTAAATAGTTATCAATCTCACTTTAAATGAATGCAGATCATGGCTGCTGTGACAGCGGGGGGGAGGGGCGGAATGGGGGGAGGTGACAAAGTCGAGAAAGTACATGCCTGTGCCCAGCATCTGTTCTGTCCCTTGAAAATCACTGAATGCTGCCGCTGCTAGTTTAGTTGGTAACCTGGGGCTTATCTTAGGGCCCCTATCAGAAGTAGATTGTGTCTCCTTCAAAGGATTTCCTTCTTAGGCTGGAAGGTGGAAGAATGCAGCAAGGGAGTGAGATTCTGTGATGCAGGGTTGAAAAGTCAGTTCCTCAGGCCACATTTGTTGAGACCTTCCTGTAGGTCTGGCCAGTGCTGTGTGCTGTGGGAGTGCAGATGTTCTGAGTGTGGGATAGAGGCAGGTGGCCTTCTTGGGCAGATGTAAGGGGGGCCGATGGATGAGTGGGAGTGGCGTCCACGAAGTTCAGGGCAGAGAAGGAGAAAAGGAGCATTCTGTGCCCAGGGAGCGGTGTGCCTAAGACAGGAGAGCTAGCACACGGTTCGTGGAATGGAGAGGTCCAGTTCGACGTGAAGGGAGAGTGGCACGGGCGTGGCGAGCAGGGTGCCAGGGCTTCGTGACGCCAGGCCTTGGGGCCCTTTTGTGGAATTAATTCCTCTGCACAGTTTCACACCGGAGAGTGTCCTGGTAAGAGCTGCATTCAAAACAAAACAAGACTAGGTTGCTGTGTGAGAATGCATCTGAGGTACCGGGAAGGTAAACAGGGTTCTTCCGAGGCTGTGAGAGGCCGTGGCAGCAGGTGCTGGGATTCAAGGCAGACTCTGGAGGGACTTGGTGACGACTTCTGTGTGGGAGAGGACAGGCTGACTCTCTCCAGGTTTGGGCAGATGTTGCGGCCATTGAAAAAAAAAAGGAAGCATTAGAGGAGGGGCAGGTTTTGGAGGAAAGATGTGTTTGGTTGGTTGAGTCTGAGACCCTGGCTGATGCTCCAGTGAAGTGCGTGTCACCTGTGCTGGAGCGTCACCACACTTGGTGTGGACCCGGGTGAAGCCCCTGCCTTCATGGGGAGAGGTGAGAGCCAGCGTGGCACGTCTCCCGCATGGGAGCGAGCACCGGCATGGTCCGCGGGGCGCGCTGCGGGCTGAGGACTGGCAGTGGCCTCCAGGCTTGCCTCCCTGGAAGCCTGTCCTCAGCGGAGAGGAGAGAAAGGGAGATGGCTTTTTTAAGATGAGCGACCGTCCCCCACAATGTATATGTGCAAGGGATGGAGCGAGTGGGCAGGGAAGGATACCTGGAGCCCCTTCAGGTAAATACAGGCTGGGCTGGCACTTGGACACCCAACTCCTATAACCATCCACATCTTACAGAAATGGTACTTTGAAGCACATAGG
Source organism: Hyaena hyaena (assembly GCF_003009895.1). Classification (NCBI taxonomy): domain Eukaryota; kingdom Metazoa; phylum Chordata; class Mammalia; order Carnivora; family Hyaenidae; genus Hyaena; species Hyaena hyaena. The sequence continues at coordinate 20,782 of NW_024080838.1, forward strand.
ACTGTGAAATGTGAACTTTTACTCCGTAGATCATGCAGACTTAACGTGTAGTAGAAACGCAGATGGAAATCGGGCAGCAGCTCAGCTGAGTGGCCCCCGGAGCAGTGCTGCTGGGGGCCCGGCTCCCTCGCTTACTGCCTGATGAGAGTTTCCCGATCTCTGAAATGACACCACACAGACGGGGTGCATACTTGATCGTACCCTCTCCCAGGCTGTGGTGAGGATTGCACGTGTGCATCCTGAACACACAATGAGTACACGATGTGGACATTGTGCTGGCCTATAAGCCTTAGTGCTGGCAGTTTTATTGTGATGATGTCACCTCATTACTTCCAGATGTAGGATCTGAGAACGAGAGAATTCGGAGAACTTGTACAAGGCCATAGAACCAAACAGTGGCCAAGTTCAGGCTAGGATCCCGTTTGCGTAACTCACAGACAGGGGCGCCTTCCATTTAGCAGGCTAACCGGTGTCAGGTGCTGGATGCCATATAAAATTAATTGTAATGAAAGAATCTGGTCACTGCTCACTAGACTGTAGAGAAGCAAAGTAGATAATATCAATGTCAAAGCTTACAGACTTTTCCCAAGCAATTTAGACATGTATGTTTTGTATTAATTTGCATTGCTTTGCATGTCATTTTATATGCATTCCATATGCTGGTGATTTTCCTACTGGGATCGAAAGGCTAAAGCTTCGAGTATATAAGATTAAATAAAATTAATCAGGAATTGAATGCAGCTGGTTTGAAATCTAATGGGCCCTTGGGCATGGTGGGCTCAGAGTGGGCTCTTGGAGGAAAAGACTAGATCGATATTTACTATTTTAAGAGATATGGGAAGCCAGATACCATTTGATGAAAACAGGTCACATTTTAATATGTAATGAGGCTTGACCTGCTGAATATAATACATCAGGACAGGATGAGCAGAAAAAGACCGAAGTAGACTGCCCACTACATAAAATGCCAAAAAATGAAGCAGAGACAGAAACAGAATTTTGCTGTATGAAGCTGAACTCATAAGAAATACTAAGGGTCAGAAGTAAAGGTGAAACTTCTGTTTAGCAACATAAAATCATAAAAGGAGCATCATCTTAAAAATGTGTGGGGTTTTTTTTATGTTTGTTTATTTTTGAGAGAGAGACAGAGCATGAGCAGGGAAGGGGCAAAGAGAGGGGGAGACACAGAATCGAAAGCAGGCATCAGGCTCTGAGCTGTCAGCACAGAGCCTGATGCAGGGCTTGAACTCAAGAACCAAGAGATCATGACCTGAGCCAAAGTCAGGCGCTTAATGGATTGAGCCACCCATGCGCCCCAATATGTGGGGATTTAAAACCAATAAATTCTCCCTAATTTGGACTTCCTGGGGAATGACCATTGCGTCTTAGTAAAATCTCAGAAATACCTACAATTTTTTTTCTGAATTACAATTTTGTTTCTTAGAGCACTCGTTCTCAGAGAATGGTCCCTGGACCAGCCACATCAGCCTCCCCTGGGAACTTAGAAATGCAAATTCGGAGACCGCCCAGATCTGCTGAATGGGAACCTCTGGGGATGAGACCCAGCACCCTGTGTTCCATCATTTGGAGCCAGCTTTCATTCCTCTTGAATTTTTACTTCTTCAGTCTCCAGCTTCCATTTCCCTCTTGTGCTCACTGGCTCCTCACTGTTCTCCTTAACTTTGGCCAGTCAGTGTCCCTGTGGGGCGTTATACCCAGACACAGACCCATCCCTTCTTCTGCCCCAGGGTCTAACCCCGGGGAAGATGCTCTCTAAGGGGACTCTAGGCTGGCAGGTTGTGCAGCCACGTGGTTCTCATGTTGCCCAGGACCACACTGATTTGGGTCTGGGTTTGCATTTGCTGCCTTTAAAAAAAAAATCTTTTGGCAGTCTCATCGCCAACAAACTGTTACTCCTCCCAAACACACCATCCGCCAAAGCCTGAGCTATTCTCTCCAGATGCTCCTGTTAAACCCCATTTCTCCATCTGCTGTGGGTGCAGTTAATGTCTTGGACCTAAGCGCTGGTTTTTGTATTTATCAACGTTAGATTGCATCTTACTGGATTCGAGTCTGTCCAGATCTGTTTGGATCTTCCTTTTACCCTCTTTCGCATAAACCTTCGTGTCCTCTGCTAATCTGGCTGCTGATGTCCTGGCCAGAGGAATTCATAACAGTGCGAGTAGCTTTGGTAGAGGCCTTCCTCACGGTTAATGAGGCTAAAAAACTTGGCATCTTTTGCAGTCCTTGTGGGGCTGACATCAGAATTGTCATCAGCCATGTCGTTGTTTGCATTTAAATTACAGCTGCTCTCAAGCGTCCCTCCTGGGGTTGCTCTGGAGAGAGAGAGAGAGAGAGAGAACTGTGTTCTCTGACTCCAGCCTTGGTGTCCCTCTATTCTGCACCCCACTCAGTCACCTGCCTGGAACTCCATGACTGTGATTGTTGTCCTCTCCCAGATTTGTTTATACTGTCAGCTTAGGGGGTTTTCTGCTTCTGCTTTCTTGCTTAGGTAAGTTTCAGCTTCTTTATAGTCAGATTAGGATGAATTCAGACATTTCAAAATAATAGGAAGCGATAATTGTGCCCTGTCTTTTCCCTCTCCTTCACCCCACACCTCACGACCGCCACCAAGCTCTAGACCTCAAGAGAGTTTTGTGCTATAGCTCACATTTTAGCCACGAGATTCAGGTCATTGAAAATTTCTTAAGTGTAGAATTTTGTCCATATATGACTTTGAAAGGAGTACAATTAGATAATATAATTGTACAAACAGACTTTAGGAATGTAAAAAGCAGGGGCCCCTGGGTGGCTCAGTCGGTTAGGCATCTGACTTCAGCTCTCAGGTCATGATCTCTCCATCCATGAGTTCGAGACCCGTGTTGGGCTCTGTGCTTGCAGCTCAGAGCCTGGAGCCAGCTTTGAGTTCTGTGTCTCCCTCTTTCTCTGCGCCTCCCCGACTCATGCCCTTTCTCTTCCTCTCTCTCTCCATATATAAATAAAATAAACATTAAAATTTTTTTTAAAAAAGAATGTAAAAAGCAGAACAACTTTATGGCAAGAATGCTTTTAGCCATGGTTGCTAGAGCATGAAAGGGTGCCTGGAATCCAACACTGCTCTATCATTCATGATCCTTATCCAGTCCTACTCAAGCCCTCTGGCCCGTCCCTCCCTCTGCACTGAAAGACTAGCCTTAAACCAGACTGCAAAGCTCTCAGGAAAATCCAAGCCTGCTTTCCCCTCCAGGATGCTGCCAAATGTCTTTTGATGTGATGTGCTCGCTTACCATGGCAAGCAATAGAACAGTGCCTGGTGATAAGGGAGCTCTTCGTAACCTCAAGTGAATCTCCACGAGTACTCTGTGCTTCTAGCTCTTGGATTGCTTTTCTTCCTTCCCCAGTCCCTTTCTATAGTTTTTCTCATCTAGTTAAGGGGAAAACAGATGAGATGTTCCCTTTGGAGGAGAGCTTCCTGTCTGTGTTCAGACTCAGGCAGTCGGCCTGTCTGATCCTGGATAGGCTGGACCTGCTTCTAAAGGTTCTGCAAATGCTGGCATTTCTCCTGGTCATTTTCCAGATCCAGACATCCCGTAGCAGCTCGTTCGCGCTGCCGCAGAGGGTGGCCAGGTGTGCCCAGGACCAGGAAGAGCAAGGCTGGCATAGCTCCTGCGCCGGCCAAGCTTCCTTCCGTCTTCCTTCTGCTCCTCTGCGTCATGGTGGCATGTTTGGAATATTTGCGTTGTTGTGTCCTTTCTCCACACCCCCACATTCCGCCTGAGTGCAGCAAGGAAGGGCTCTCTCTGCCCAGCCCCCCTCTTCCACCACGTTCTTTCTTCCTGTACCCGTCCCAGCAAGCACCCCACCCTACTCCCGGACAGGCAGAGTTGGGTGTAGTATCAGATGGGTCGGGAGACGGAAGTGGAGCGACACTCAGGGTAGACACAAATTAAGTTCCAAAGACTAGATTGTGAAAAACTACTACTAGAATAATGTAGAGATTGTGGAGCTGAAGGAAGGGGGTGTGGAACCAGAGAAGAGATCCTAAAAAGGAGGGACATATAAGTAACACTGTGCCAGGAAAAAATCCCTGAGTAAAAACCATTTCTACATGCTACCCGGTGACTTCTCTCTTCTGAGAAATTATACACTAACACTCAGATGTACCGAAGTAACTGGGATTTCTTGGGTTGTATTGTCAAGTCACCTAGGACCTTGCTATTTATTTCTCTCTGGATCCCTCCAGGCAGGACAGTTTCTAGTATCTCTATAGAATCTAACATAACGCCTCCCTGGCACATGGTGGGCACACCGTAAACATTTGATGGATGGACAGGCAAGCAGTTGAAGGGGGTAGAAGTAGCATATATAAGACTGAAGGTGTGTATAAGATATATGTCCAAAAGAGGTGAAAGCATGGGCACGAGCAGATATTTGTATAGCCACGTCTGTAGCAGCAGCATTCATAATGGTCAAAAGGCTGAAGCGATGCAAGCATCCACTGACAAACGGCTAAAGAAAGCGCAGTATGTACGTAGAATAGAATATCATTCAGCCTTCAAAGGAAGGAACTTCTGACACAGGCTTCAGTACAGATGAACTTTGAAGACATGATGTTAAGTAAAATAAGGACAGAGACTGTGATTCTTCTAATACGAGGTTCCCAGAGGAATCAAATTCATAAAAAGAGAAAGTAGAGGGGTCGTTGCCAGGAGCTGCAGAAGCAGGAAATGAGGAGTTAGGGTTTGCTGGGTACAGAGTTTCCGCCGGAGAACATGAAAAAGTCCTGTGGAAGGAGGTGGTGTTGGTTGTACAACAGTGAACACGTTTAATGCTACAGAACTTAAAATGGTTAAAATTTTAACCACTGACCCATCCATGTCCACCCACCTATCCACCATTTGTCCACACACTCATCCCCCCATGACGTCTCCAGCATTGATCGAATGGCTTTTCTAGGAAAACCAAGAAGCTGAGACTTCTTAGCATTGACGATTAAAATGGTAAAACTTTAGGTCAAGTATATTGAACCACAACAAAATAATAGAAGGAAGAATATTTTCATGGGCATTGACTAGTTAGTTCATAAGTACGGAACAAGAGAGGATGTTTTTATAACAAAGTAGTGAACCAGGTAAGACTTGGAAGATACTCCCAGAAGGAAGACAGCAATGACCCCAGACGTAGAGATGTTTAAGACCTGGCTATGAGAAATGAGTTTGCCTGCATCTGCATATGAGGTGGGGGCTTTGGAAGGCCTGTCGTCCCACAGGCTCCCATTTACCCCTATGATTCCCACTTTGAAAAAGAAAAACAAACACACACCTTTTTATTTTGGAAAAATCTCAAGCCTACAGAAAAGTTGTAGGAATATTGCTGTGGGCACGGTCTGATTCCCCCCTCCCCGGAGCAGGCGAACGTGGAAGGCTTTGCTCCAGCCCCTGCACCATCCCACCCAATGGAGAGGCCTGGCTGCTGCCTCCCGGGGGTGGGGTCTGGGTGCAGGAGCCGGCGTGGGGCGTTGAGGGTGAGCCCGGTCCTGACCTGCAGAACAGCCTCAGGACTATGGAACTGACTGCTCCTGTACACAGAGGAGGAGGGTGAGATGCAGGGGTCGGGAAGGAGGGTCAAGTGGAATGAGGTCAGGGAGAGAGGGGGAGGGGCTCGGATCGATTCAGCATGGTTCCCCCTAAGTGGCGCTGTTATCTTCCTTGACGGGTAACATGCTTGTTACAAATAAGCTTACAGGAAGGCAGCCTGCCTGCAAATTGACTTTCAGAGATCCTGTGGCCTTCCCCTGCTTGTGACCAGAACCATACAAAGTAGAGTTTTGCCGAGAGCCATGTGGTGCTTCACCTGAAGGGTGATGCAAGGGCCACCCAGTTTGTGCCAATATCAGAGTTAATTTGGTAAATCGTGGAGTCCTCTTTCCTTCAGGTGTTTACCTAAAGCCTCCGCCTGCCAGTAGTTTACATTGCCTGCTACATAGAATTTCACACTTGACCATATACAGATTGAGCTGTTGTACAAGTAGCTGTACCCAGTTGTTGTAACCTAGTTTATATATTTTTTAAATATTTACTTATTTATTTTTGATAAGAGAGCAGGGGAGGGGCAGAGGGAGAGGGATAGAGAGAGAATTCCAAGCAGACTCCAGGCTCTGAGCTGTCAGCCCAGAGCCCGACGCAGGGCTCAAACTGAGAGAGTTTTTTTTACACTGAAGCTGAATCTTGCTCGTGTGTTTGTGTGTCTATGTGTATGAAGCATTACCATTTTCATATGGTCATCTTCCAGAGTGCACCTTTGCAAAGTCGCTTAAACACGTAAGGCCTTATTTTTCTCGTATAACAAGAATACAGATGGGTATTTGCTACTGCTGGCTCAGTGGTTTGAGGCTTTCAGGGCTGAGGTCTCTGATACTCTCAGCCTTTTCTTCGTGGTCCCGGCATGGCTCCTGTAACTCAAGCCATCATGTCGGACAGAAAAGTGGGCAAAGGAGAAAAAAGAACAAAATGACTTACCTGCCTCTGAATCAGGTTCCTTTAAAGAACTTTCCCAGGTACCCCACAGTACAATTTTATTGACTGTTGCTCTACAATGGAGGCTGAAGGAAAAAGCTTTTAGAGGGGCATATTTCTGCCACCAACAGTTCGTTTAGGAAAGAAGGAAGGGAGGATGGATGTTGGAATGCAACCGGCCATCTCTACCAGAACCATAGATAAAGTCCTTGCATGCCAGGTCTGTTTCTGAATTTCATCTCACTGATCTGTGTCTGTTCTGGCACTAGTACCAGACTGTTGTAATGATTGTAACATTATAATCCGCGTGAACATCTGAAGAGTCTGGTTCTTACTCTTGCGTTCTGTACCCTTGGCATGTAAGTTCACTTCGATTGTTTTAAACTAAAGCCTTTGACTTTTTTATCATATTAACCCAAAAGCTAAACCTTCATGTTGAGAGACCTGTTACTGTAATTAAAACCATTGCTAGAATACATTCTTGTAGCAGATGCCAACTGGAGAGCTTCCTGGAGTCGTTTCTCATTCTGACTTCTGGAGACACTTTGCACGAAGCCCTGCACGAAGTGCTTTTAAAGTTCCTATTTGGGCATCATGTTTCCAAGCCCTGCTGATTTTATTTGTGCCATCCATTTATCTTCCTTTTAAATTCCTGGGCCTTAACTTGGTTGCGTCTCTACGCACACAAGCTCTCGGGGCAATGCGTACGTTGTAAACCGAGAACACAGATGTCACGGAATGGTAGTCCTGCCACGGTAGCTGGTCGTGAATTTTTCAGTGGAAGCACAGAAGCGTCCCGAAACCTCCAGCCCAGTCCCCTGCGGCATCGACAAAACCTGGCACACAGAGGAGCTCTTCTGAAGGTGTAAAACCGAGTGTGTCCAGTCCATCCGTGGACAATGTGGCCTGGCCTTAAGCCATTGCTGCCATCCACGTTCTTCGCATCTGTTTATCGCCGCGCTGCCTCTGTGATATAGTTACGGACATTAAAGATTCAGTCGGGGTTACTGTACCTCTTCAGCGGCTACCTTTGAGGAATTCATTTTGGCCAGTACAAAATACTGAGTTAGCCATATAATAGCAAATAAGTGCTTCTAGAAATTTTGGCGGTGTGTGAATTATATTCCATGCAGACCTTGGGTGGGGAAAGATTGTTCCTCTTTCTAAACTCGTGAAACATACATTTAAAAGAAAGACACCAGTGTTTTTCAATTCAATCTTTCTTCTTTGTAGAAAAAGAAACCAAGATATTCTCAACCCACATTTTATATCTAGAGCATTAAATATATTTTGGTTCTGTATTGTGTCCAGCTAAGTGTGGAAGGCAGAGAAGAGAAGGAGAACCTAAGAAAGGAGTGTAAGATTGGTGTTCATAAAGCTTGAGAGGCAGTTCAAATATTAATTAACCTCTTTTTTGCTACCTTTTTATCTAAAAAGGAGGAAACGTTTTATTTAAGCTGTTTCCATCCAAGATAAAATTTAAGAGCATAGATATTTTGGAAATCCCACCCTTCCTTTTTTGTTTTTTGTTTTCCTGTAGGAAAAAAGCTCTTAATGTTTTGCGACATAATAAGGAACACAAACCGTTACAAAATTAAAACTTCATTCAGTAGTATTATTTATGGCCCTTTAGAATTCCTGCTAAAGAGGTAGCCCTGTAGTTTTGCCCAGTAAGCTGTATAAACTGGGGTGCATGGGAGGCACCTGGGTGGCTCACTCAGTTAAGCATCCAGCTTGGGCTCAGATCATGATCTCACAGTTTGTGGGTTTGAGCTCCGCGTCAGTTTCTGTCCTGACAGCCTGGAGCCTGCTTCAGATTCTGTGTCTCCCCCTCTCTTTCTGCCCCTCCCCTGCATGTGCACTCTCTCTCTCAAAAATAAATAAATATTAATAACAAAAACAAAAAAACAGAAAAACAGGTGCCTGGGTGGCTCCCTCAGTTAAGTGTCCAACTCTTGATTTCAGCTCAGGTCATGATTTCACAGATTCTTGGCATTGAGCCCAACGGGGCTCTGAGATGACAGTGTGGATCCTGTTGGGATTATCTCTCTTCCTCTCCCTCTGCCCCTGCCCTGCTTTCTCTCTCTCTCTCTCTCTCTCTCTCTCTCAAAACAACAATAATAAACAACAAAGAAAAAAAAAAAAAAAAAAACCCACACACAACCAGCTTTTGATGTTTGCCCTGTGAACCACACGCCACAAAGCCAGAACCAAGCTGGCTACCTCCCAGTTTTGGGGACTGTAAAAAACCTGGCTGAATCCTGCACATGTTTCGCTCCCCTGCTGCAGTCCACATTTCTGAAGACCCTGAGGGACCACCATCTGGTAAATACATCCTGATGCGGCTTGTTCAGTTTTCTCCCCGAAACTAAGAGGCTCCAGTTAAGCTACTGGTAGAAAGGATTATAAAAAGGTGGTTGACAAACTGATGTCCACACCCAGCATTTTCCTTCAGATCTTTACTGTCAAAGCTGGTGACCGCAGTGTTTGGCACTCGCAGACCCAAGCGCTCGGCCCGTGGAGGAAGCTGTCAGTTCTGCCGGTGCCTCTACTACATCCCCTTTGGATGAGGGGTGTCCTGTTTTCCTGCGCTGAGACCGTTTGAACCATCCGAGCCGCTGAGCACTGGCGGAGACCCCGGCTGAGGCTATGTTTTGTGTGCTCGTGCGGCTGTAGAGCCCTCAGTCCTGCTTTGTGCGTGATGGGGTCCTTGGGGATGGCCTTGCCGAGCAGGGAGCGAGTCTTACAGCTCCGCAGTCTGGAGAAGCCTTGCCCCCACACCTACTGAACGGAGGGGAAAATCGCATAGCTTCTTCCGTACATGGTCACAGAAGCTGCTGAGCTGAACGTGAACGTGACTGCACAGGCCTGGTGGCATGTGCCTTCCTTGGTAACTTTTCTTTTATGAATAATAATGATATACGTTTTTAATGCAGAAACCTAAACTTTTCAGAAGGCACGTACTAAAGCAGCCTTTGAATATTTGCCACAACTCCTCGTGAAAAAGCACAAAATAACATAATGACATCTAAAAGTTAAGGAATCCTTTGGTTATCAGTCTTTCAAAAGATAATGAGCAGGTGGAGGGGAAAAAAACACCTCTAACAATTAACAATTTTTTATTTTACTCCGAAGGGTTTATTGAGACAAGTTTCACATCCAAGTCTGGGGCAGAGGGGATGGGGCTTATAAACAGGAACCTTGAAGGGGGCCCGAGGGCTCAGGGTGGAACCCAAAAAAAGAGTGAAATAAATAGAGGAAGAGAGCGGAGGGCCAGGAGAGGAGACACAGACTATCACACAGTGATAACGACCGGGGGGGGGGGGGGGGGCTCCATTAAAATCCCATTTATTTATACAGATATACAGGGAGCTGTGGGGGACCCGAAGGACCCCCTTCCAGCCTCCAGGCCCCAGGGAGGGGTGAGAGACGGCTCTCTCTCCCCATGGGTGACCCTGTGGGGGCTGGGGGGCTGCCCTTGGAGGAGTGCTGGGGGAGGAGGAGAGGGCCGGGCGCCTCCGCCAGGGCATCACCCCAGGGGGTCGCTGGATACTGTCTGAAAAGCTGTGCTGGGAGAACTGGAGGAGAGGGTGGTGGACCCGAGTGTGCTGCTATCTTCCTGCCGTTCAAGATCTAAGATGGGTGTACGCCTTCAGGAACAATATATACACCAGACATTGGCAAAAAAGAACATTGTCAGGGAGTGAAAAACAAAAAATAATTAGAGAGTCAGAATGAAGGAAACAATGCATGTGCTGTTTTAGAAAAATAAAAGTAGGGGCGCCTGGGTGGCTCAGTCGGTTAAACGTCCAGCTTCAGTTCAGGTCATGATATCGCGGTCCATGAGTTCAAGCCCCACTTTGGGCTCTGTGCTGACAGCTCAGAGCCTGGACCCTGCTTTGGATTCTGTGTCTGCCTTTCCCTCTCAGCCCCTCCCCTGCTCATGCATTGTCTGTCTGTCTGTCTCTCTCTCGCTCTCTCAGAAAAAAACATTAAAAAACAATTTTAGAAAAATAAAACTAAACCACAACATACGGACTCATTCCAAGAAACCCTTCCTTTTGTAAAGGTCCCGTACCTGACATTTGCATACCAAAATTGTTTTCTGGAGTCCTTTGACACGCCTGTGTCATAGGACTTTCTGATAGCATTGCTGGATAGAGAAATGTTATTCCATTTAACACATGAGAAGTAAAGACTTACCCAAGATTAAATGGCTTGCCAGGGTGACTTGAGGAGTTTTTGATGACACAGCCCAGACTAGAACTTGGATCTTCTGACTTTGTCCCACTATCCTGCACCAGTTAGGTATGTCCCAGGGGCTGGAGGTAGAGCGAGAACAAGGCCTGTCCGGAAGACAGACATAAACAAGCAAACAAAGTAACTGCTGCTGTGGTGAGTGCTTGGAAGAAAACACGAGTCTGATGGTCAGGAGAAAGTCCGGAGAAGGGTGATCAGAGACAACCCAAGGAAAGGATATTTCTGTTAAAGCTTGAAGGACAGAGGCACCTGGTGGCTCCGTCAGTTAAGCATTCAACTTCAGCTCAGGTCATGATCTCATGGGTTCAAGCCCTGCATCAGGCTCTGTGCTAGCAGCTCAGAGGTTGGAAGCTGGAGCCTTCTTTGGATTCTGTGTTTCCATCTCTCTCTCTCTCTCTCTCTCTCTCTCTCTGCTCACTCTCCCAAAAATAAATAAGCATTTTTAAAAAATAGCTTGAAGGACAGAGAGGGGCCAGTAACCCCAGGATCTAGAGAAAAATGGTCTGAACCTGGGGGCAGCAAGTGCAAGGGTCCTGAGGCAGGAGACTGGTGTTCTAGAAACTTTTTTTTAAGTTTATCTATTTAGTTTGAGCGATAGATTGCATGCAAGTGGGGGAGAGGCAAAGGGAGAAAGAATCCCAAGCAGACGACACACTGTCAATGCTGAGCTGGAAAGCAGGGCTCTGTTTCTCTAACCAAAACTTTTAGAAGACAGGTGTTGTTTAGAGTGTAATGACCAAGAAGAGGAGAATAGGATGAAGTTGGAGAGGAAGGTTGGACTGCCGGGGCCTTGGGGCCATGGAAAGGAGTTCTCGTTTTATTCTAAGTGCAGCCGAAAACCCAGTGAAGGGTTTTAAGTGTAGGGAGTGGCACTAGGGAGGGGAGTGGTCTGATTGATGTATTTAAATGCTGTTTTGGCAACAGTACAGAGGATGGATTAGAGGGACTTGCGAGGGAGGCTGTGAGGAAGTTATTTCCTTGAGAGGTAAGAGTTGATGGTAACTTGGCCTGTGGTGGTTCCTGTGGAGTGGGAAGGTGTGGATGCATTCAAAACACTTTAGAACCGACAGGGTTCTCCTCCTGCCAAGAGATTGGAGAGGCAGCTGGCACTGTGGCTGATAGTGCAGACTCTGAAATTGGGCCAGAGTTGAAAACCCTGGCTCTTTCACATACTAGGTATTTATTCGCTGTGACTCAGTTTCCTAATCTGAAAAATGGGGATATTAATGGGGGGGAATAAAGAATTAATAATAAGGGGGCACCTGGGTGGCTTAGTCGGTTAAGCATCCGACTTCGGCTCAGGTCATGATCTCACAGTTCGTGGGTTCCAGCCCCGCGTCGGGCTCTGTGCTGACAGCTCAGAGCCTGGAGCCTGCTTCAGATTCTGTGTCTCCCTCTCTATCTGACCCTCCCCTGCTCACGCTGTCTCTCTCTCTCTCTTTCTCTCTCTCTCTCTCAGAAATAAATAAAACATTTAAAAATTTAAAAAAAAAAAAAAAAAAGAATGAGGAGCGCCTGGGTGGCTCAGTCAGTTAAGAGTCCGACTCCGGCTCAAATCATGATCTCACAGTTCGTGGGTTCGAGCCCCACTTTGGGCTCTGTACTGATAGCCAGCTCAGAGCCTGGAGCCTATTTCAGATTCTGTATCTCCTTCTCTCTCTGACCCTTCCCTGCTCATGCTGTCTCTATCACTCTCTCTCTCTCTCTCTCAGAAATAAATAAAACATAAAAAAAAAAATTTTTTTAATTTTTAAAAAATTAAAAAAAGAATGAATAATAGGGATAATAAACTTCATAGGTTTATTAAAGGGAATAAATGACACAAATGGTATTAGTGCTCAGCATAGACCATGAGGATATGAGGGGTACGTGTCCACTGAATGTGGTAGTGTGACAATTTTTGTTGACTTTGACCAACAGTCTCAGTCAAGGGGGCGGTAGAGCTGGGCTGGACTGAGTGCCACCAGGAGGTTCTGGTTACTGGGGAACAGAAGTCCCCCCTCTGTCCAGTCCCTTGGATTGGGGAGCAGTTGGATGCAAAAGCGTGTATGCAATGAAAGGAACATATTCCAGGCATCCCAAGAATGAAACAGTGTTAAATGACGGCCCAGACTCTGCTTTCTCACCCAACATCTAGGCTTCTTCAGACGTTACGGGACAATTAATAAAGCTTTGGTGCAGAAGGCCCAGTAAAGTAAATTCTATTACTGAAATTTTTTTTTCCTGTAGAAAAGTATGTTGACCTCCGTTAGAAATTGTTTACTTTCTAACAATTTATAGACACAGTTCAGGAAAGGACTCAATCACAGTATATTGTGACATGAAAATAAAACAACAACAACCAGAGAAGACAGTATCTGTACAGCAGGCTTCTTGTGAAAAAGCAAGCCCGCAAAGGTGCCTTTATGGAAAACAGTCTGGAAGGACAGAATGTCCGCAGAATGCCTTTGCCAGGTGGCAGGTTACTGGTGAGCTTTCGTTCCCTCTTCAGACTTTACTCACTTGCTCATTTTTTTAAGAAAATGGAAGTGTTTGCTTTCATAAACAGAGAATGGAAAAACGTTTCCTTTTCCTTTTTGAGATGCTAACTTGTTATTATTCGAGGACTTGACCTCCGTTTGTATTGTATTTCTGGACCAGTCATGCCATTGTTGTGTTTTGTATGGTCACTGTTTATCTGCTCACAGTTGGATCAATATTTGCTTTGCTGTCTTCAGAACAATGAGAATGTAAGGTCATCTGGGCAAGAAACTAGCCTTTCTACTTCTTTACAGACTCTTAGGGTGCTGTGGGCGTGTTGAGGAAATGCATCTCGGCGGAGTCTTCCTCCCACCAATGGTCTTACTTGAAAACTTTCTCTCAGTTTGGTGATGAGCATGTCATCAAGGGGAGAATCAATGACCTTATTGAAATCAAGGAGCTGCGTTGGAAGGACCTTAGCTTGTTCAACTACGTCAGGAATTTTTTTTTCTTTTTTTAGTGAATTCATCTTTATAGTAGCATTCTTAAGTGACGATTCTTCTTTGGAAAGAAGAAACAAAAATTCTTCTTTAGGAAGAATTTCTAAAAAATGATTCTTCTTTAGGAAAAAACAAAATCCTGACATTTCTGAATCAATAAAGTCTTCAAATCCTATCTTTCATAGTAACATATAATGATACCAAGTTTAAGAATTTGAAGATGGCCTACCGAGGGAATATTCTTCATGTGGAGAGAAAGCTTTCCAAACTAGGTAGTCATTCTCAGGGAGCCCAGACCGTGTGGCTGATCACTATGAGAACAAGTACATCAGTAAGTAGTCAGTGATGGGATAGGAGATGTGAATAACTGCCCGCAGAGTTTCTAGGATGAGCTAGCTTTCTTTTCCTTCGATGGATTCCATGGCTGGCTAGCAGACAGGCTAGTCTCGGCTGTAGCACCTTGGCCTGCCCCTGCGTCTGTCTGTGGGAATAGAATGAGTCCCTCCCTGAGCGTCTTGGAGGCTGATTCTTCAGGTACATAATCCCTTAAACTGGGTGGAAGGTCTCAGGACTTGCTGATTTGATGTTCATCCCAGTTTGAGCTTTAGGACAGATCGGTAAGGCATAGTAATGAGATATTTTGGTCAAGGACAAAAACTGTTGTGGAAAACTTTGTAAGAGATAGTATTACCTAGAAGGTTAAGAGTACATCTCTGGAACAAGAGTCTTTGTGTTCAAGTTTCAGGTAATGGGGAATCTAGCTCACCTTGGGTGATTTCTCAATTACCACATGTTTCCGTTGCCTGTCTTGTAAAAGAAGCATAAAAGTAGTACCTACCTCATTGATCCGAGGAGGGGATTGTGTATATGCAGAGGGCTCAGAACATTGCCCCAAGTTAACAACTCTTTGTTCGGTGATTCTACACTGATAATAGTGATGGTGTTAAATTAGTAAGGAGCACTATATGGAAGCATTGAAGTGTGAATGTGGGGGGAAATAGAAAATAGATTTTAAAAAATAGGGCAAGTCATAGGTCTTGGCCACGATCTTCCAAGAAGTCAGAGCTCAGGAGGAGGAAGAAGAGAGTAGATGATGGTGATGAGGATGAAGATGAAGCCACAGCCAGTATTGACCAAGCAGTCACCATTGGGACTGTGTTAAAGCACTTTGCATGCATCACCCCCATTTAACCTCAAAATCCCATAGGTAGTTGCTAGTATTAACGTACTTCGGATGTGGACACGGAAATGTGGAGAGGTTGAGCGACTTGTCCAGGGTCCAGGCACTCGACAGGCTGTTCCTGAGCTGAAAGGGGGTCTCCTCTGAGCTGAAGTCCTGGCTGTGTGGCCGCAGGGAGAAACGTGTATTGCAGGACCCTGTGTGGCTTCTGCTTTTTCCAGCTCAGCCCCTGAGCAAGGACTTAGCTCTCGGCTGCTTCCTTATGATGTTTCCACCTCCTACTTTGGCAGAAAAGAGGTCAGTCATTTCCTTAACACTGTTTGCCTAACAGCGCATTCCGTGTACCATTCTAGAAAACCCCAAGGTTTGGAGCGAGGCAGGCGGTACACACCTCTGAGGGGTGACCCCATTCACATGCCGGGTCTCCTGTGCCCTCACAGCTGCTCCCGGCAGTTCCGGACGGGATTTCTCATTCCCGTTTGGTAGGAAAACGGGGCTTCAGAGGTGAAGTCACTGATTAGTCTTACAGCTGTTCAGTATTCCTCCAGGGATTCAAGCCCGGGTCTGGGGCATCCTGAAGCCCACATACTTTTTCTTCCCTCCCAAGTGCCCCACTACCTGTCTGAGTTACTGGAAAGGAGTCAGGTCGTGCAGAGCGGGAGCAAGGAAGTCGGGGGAGGGGCGGGGGCCGAGGCCACCCAATCTGCAATCTGAACGCTAGGTCCCTCATTCTTGGTCCCTAAGCTGAACGACATTCAGTACTTTTCTCCTCAGACTCCTTCCTCCCTGTCCTGATGGACCATTCTCCTTCCATCCCGGGGATGACGAGCATGTCCTGGGTTTTGAAATTGCTGACCTAAGGGGAGTCTGGGGAAGAGCTGCTCATGGCTGTGGCCACTTAGCCCTGACTGCAATTATAACCACTTAGCTGAGTGCACCGTGTGCTGTTTCTTTTAAGCCTGTAAACAGCGCCTGGAAGGACTGGGACTAGAAGATGGTTTGGGGGAATGGCTTCATTCAACATCTGTGCTGGGTTTTTATGGAATTATCCAAACAGCTTGTTTGAGGTAGCTAGAGCGATCCATGTCCTTCTCAGCCCTGTCTTCGTCGCTAGGAACTCATACCTGGGTGGCAGTGAACTTGGCAGTGGGCTGGGCTTCCTTATTTGCCTGGGCAGGTGGAAGGGCACTCATTCATAATGTAATTATAAGACCACTTCCTGGCAGCAAAACACCAGCCTGCTTCCTGGTCAGGGCCTGTAAGAGGGAAGGAGCCGGGGTGGGGTGTTTGCAGAAGGTGGCTCTGCTGCCCTAGTCTCCTAGGAACCATGTGGCTGGTGGAACGGGCGGCCTGGCGCCAGCCAGCCCTGGACAGCCATCAGGAGCTCGTTTCCATCCCCCAAACCGGGGCCTGTGGGGACTCGCTCGTTTGGACTGCCTGTGGCAGAGAAGGGAGGCAGTCCGCTATGGGCAGGTGCCTGCCACCCCCAACCCCCGCCCTCCCCTGCCCTCCGGGGCTCCTGACCAGGGTGTCACACACGGGTTCTGTCCAGGAAAAAGCGGAGCCACGGTTGGGAACTGTGGACTCTAACCTGCAGGCTTTCATGCCCAGGGGCGTCCTACTGACCTCTCACCAAAGCTGGGAGTACAGTGTAGTATTGGTTTGGGAGTAGAACTTAGTGATCCATCACTTCCGTATAACACCCAGGGCTCATCATAACAAGTCCTTCCTTAATGCCCATCCCCCATTTAACCCATCCCCCACCGTACACCCCTCCAGCAACCCTCCGCTTAGTTGGTTCTCTGTCCTCAAGAGTCTCTTATGGTTTGCATCCCTCTCTGTTCTTATTTTATCTTTCCTTTGCTTATATTCATCTGCTTTATCATTTGTCTTTCTCTGACTAATTTCGCTTCACTCCATCCATGTTGCTGCAATGTGGCAAGTGGCAAAATTTCATTCTTTTTGATCACCGAGCAGTATTCCATCATAGATAGATAGATAGATAGATAGATATCAACCACATCTTTCAGTCAAAGGGATTTCTGGCCACGGTAAGCAAGGGAAGCAGTTTTACTTGCACTTGAGACAAGGTGGTATTGGAGGACTGCTCGGTTCCCTTGGCGTCTGAGGCTGACCTGGAGACATATGAGCTCTCCTCCTTAAAGATGCCCAGAGCAGGAAAGGAGAATCAGACAGCCAGATGCCTGGGCTGTCCCAGTTCCCTCCCCCACGTTGCTTTAGAATTAACTCTCATCCCAGCTGGCGAAGCTCAGCCCCTGCCCCCAGGACGCCCCACAGAGAGCCCGCCACGTCTCCCTGCCACTGTGCCCCGCGGCCTTCCCTCCGTGGGCAGGTGCCATACCCGCCAGCTCAAATCGGACTCGCTAGGCACCAGGCTGGAATCAGGAAGTGTATGCTCCCGGTGTCTCAGGAAGGATGAGGAAGCAAGCATACAGCAGAGCCCTCGAGAATGGGTGACAGGACAGAGAGCCAGCCTTTGCCTTTTGATGTAAGTGTGAAGATGATGGTTAAATGGCACATCATAAACGCCATGACAACTCTGGAAGACTTGCAAACCTCTTGAGAAACGTAAGGAGATTTTTTCACTTTCCACTGTGGCATCAGGGGGAACTATTCTAAGTAGGGATCCCGTGGGTCAGTAAAGGGAGAAATGACAAAGCAAAAATTTACTTTGGGTAAGAGTCATTCTAGTTCTAGCCATTTATGTACGCTCCTTCCTGTGTGTGCCGAATTACCATGAATTGGGACCTAGATGAGATAGATTGATTTGGGATTGATGAATCTTCTGAATCAAATTTTATCACAACACCTACTTCTAAACATGTGCTCGAGCTTCTGAAGAAGCTTGTTGCCCTGTGCGTTGGGAGTGAGTTTTCCCACGCTCTGTAAGAACGAGCAGGAACCTTGGCCTTGAGCCGGTGTGGCTGGAACCCTACTCATTTTGCTTCAGAGGAGCAGAAGGCTGAGACCTGACAAAGGGACCCAGAGCCATGAGCCTGATGGATTTCGCGACCTGGGTGCTGATTCAGCTAATGAGGATGGAGAAAAGGAGATGAATTGGGGCCTGTTTACGAGATGGCTTGTTAGTGTGGATGTGAAGGAAAGGAAGAGTCAGATGACCCTCAAGTTTCAGGCGTGGGGCACTGAATGGGTGGTGTCTCCATAAACTGAAAGAGAAAACACAGGAGAGGTAAAGATGTCAGGTTCAGTTTTGGACTCAGTTGGCCTCCTGTGGGGATGTGGATATGCCCGTCAAGCAGCTGGCCGGATGTTCATGTCAGAAGCTTAGACAACAGGTGAGGACTGGAGATAAAGGTGTTGGCAGTGTGTATGTGGGCATGAGCCTTCAGAGGGCTAGGGAGAGTGTGCGTGAGAAGAGCATCGAGGGGCACCTGGGTGGCTCAGTCAGTTGGGTGTCCGACTTCCATCATGATCTCATGGTTCGTGGGTTCGAGCCCCGCGTCGGGCTCTGTGCTGACTGCCAGCTCAGAGCCTGGAGCCTGTTTCAGATTCTGTGTCTCCCTCTCTCTCTGACCCTCCCCTGCTCATGCGCTCTCTCTCTCTCTCTCTCTCTTTCTTTCCCCCTCTCAAATAAAAACATTAAAAATAAATTAAAAATAAAAAAAAAAAGGGGCGCCTGGGTGGCCTAGTCGGTTAAGTGTCCGACTTTCACTTAGGTCATGGTCTCGCGGTTCGTGGGTTCGAGCCCCGTGTCGGGCTCTGTGCTGACTGCCAGCTCAGAGCCTGGAGCCTATTTCGGAGTCTGTGTCTCCCTCTCTCTTTGGCCCTCCCCTGCTCACGCTGTCTCTCTCTCTCTCCTAGAAATAAATAAAAATATTTAAAAAAAAAAAAAAAAAAGAAGACAGTGAGAAACAGGACGTTTAGGAAACTTGAGGAGAGGCTGCAAGGTGGCTTGGGCGGGGGTGGGGGGGCAGGTTCTGCAGGGCAGTCTACTGTCAATAAGGTGTTATTGTTTAACGAGTGATTCAAACGAAGGTGAAGGAGGGCATGTCCTTCCCAGGAGAGCTAGTTCCATTGATCTGTGGTGAAGAAATCTACAAAAATAAATCAGGTTCAGATTGCTTGTTAATTCTAAGAAAATTGGGAACAATGATTGTCCTCATTTAAGATTTATTGAGATGTGTTAGGAAATTGCACATGGGGACCTCAGACCTCCCCAGTTCTCAGGGTTGGAACCTCTTTGAAGCAGCCTTGTGAGCTCAGCGGGCACTTCTGTCCTCAAGCCTTGGAACGGCACTTTCTGGTTCCGTCTTCCTACTGCTCCCAAAATAAACCCATCTGTGCCCCTCACTTGATTAGCCTGTTTTTATCTACAAAAAAAAAAAGTGGAAAAAAGGATATTCACTGATAAGTACATTTTCCTCCCACCTGGGCCCCTAAGCCCCCACCCTCTCCCACCCCACCCTGCAAAGCAGCTCCTGCTCCCAGTATCATGTCTCCACAGTATCCTTTAGGAAATAGTCAGCCAGCTGCCTTTTTGTAAATAAAGTTTTATTAGAACAAAACCAAGCCCTCTCCTTGATGAGTTATCTGTGGCTGCTCGCCCACCACCATGGCAGAGTTGAGTAGTCGTGAGAGAGAAAGAAAAGTTTGCCAGCGTGTGCGCTTTCTGTGTAGATACGGCTTGCATCATCTTTTTTTGTCGCACGTGTGAGCGCAGTAAACATAGTTAGGCATTTTGCTTATTTCTGTTTCACAGTATATCATGGAAATTGTTCCCCGTGGGCACATGCGCCAGCTTCTTCACATAGTATGGATGTCATTAATCCATGCCTCACGTCGTGGAAGGGCTAAGGGAGCTCCTTGGGGTCTCTTCTTACAAGCTCACTAATCCCACTAATGAGGGACTCACCCTCATGACCTAATCACCTCCCAAAGCCCCCGCCTCCTAATGCCATTATGCTGGAGCTTAGCTTTCAACCTCTGGATTTGGGAAGGGATATAAACATTCAGTCTATAGCAGTGGGGTTCACTGGGCTCTCCTCATCTGACTTCAGATCTATATCTAATGAGGATCTGAAGGTAGAATCAAGACGGATGTTACTTTTAGGCTCAGGTGGGCCATCTGACTCTCCAGACCTCTGCCCATGCCAGAGTAATCTCGCCCCAAATATGCTTAGCAGAAGCACAGACAGTAAAAGTTACATAGTGCCTATATTTTAGGAGCTTACATTATTTGCCATTATTTGGTAACCAGCATCTCTCAGAATTTAGGTATAATTACCACAGAATACCACAAAATACCACCATTCTATATATTCTCATTTCCTCATTTCTGAATGTTCATAAGAGTGAGAACCTTGTTTTATTTACCGTTGGGCCCAGCCTTCTGCCTGGCATGTGAAAGGTACCCAGTGAATATCGATTGAACTGAACTAATGGTCTGTCAGTTCTCTTTCTCTTATTTCACCTGCATTATTCCTTTTCCTTCTTACAGAATGAAGACATTCAAATGTTGTTTTAAATACCCAGCACAGCAGAAAGTTTTCATCTTGTTTTTAACTCTATGGTTGTTCTCCCTGTTGAAGCTTCTGAATGTGAGAAGACTCCTCTTCCCTCAAAGAGGCATTTACTTGGTTGAATACTCCCTGAGTACCTCACCTTTTGTAAGAAACAGATACACCAATGTTAAGAATGAAGTCAGGTATGAAGTTAACTGTTCGGGTGTCTATGAGCAGGCA
The DNA here is from genome assembly GCF_003009895.1 of Hyaena hyaena. Taxonomy (NCBI): domain Eukaryota; kingdom Metazoa; phylum Chordata; class Mammalia; order Carnivora; family Hyaenidae; genus Hyaena; species Hyaena hyaena. The sequence continues at coordinate 41,420 of NW_024080838.1, forward strand.
CCTTTGGAAATTGGCAAGAGTCTGGAAATAAGAAGGAGAGACATCGTCGACTTGGATGATGAGGACGTCATGGCAATAACCAGTGACTGTGACATTTATCAAACCCTAAGAAGGTACCGTCAAAAACCTGTTTCAAGGGAGGAGAAAAGCTTCCCGATAGCGTATTCTTTGGTTGTTCATAAAGACGCGATTATGGTTGAAAGACTAATCCATGCTATATACAACGAGCACAATATTTACTGCATCCATTATGACTATAAGTCACCTGACACCTTCAAAGTTGCCATGAACAATTTGGCTAAGTGCTTCTCCAATATTTTCGTTGCCTCCAAAATAGAGACAGTACAATATGCACACATTTCCAGACTCCAAGCTGATTTAAATTGCTTGTCAGACCTCCTCAAGTCTTCAGTTCAGTGGAAATACGTTATCAATCTGTGTGGGCAAGATTTTCCTTTGAAGTCAAACTTCGAATTAGTGTCAGAGCTGAAGAAACTCAATGGGGCCAATATGTTAGAAACGGTAAAACCCCCTAACAGTAAAATGGAAAGATTCACTTATCACCACGAACTAAGACAGGTGCCTTATGAATATGTGAAGCTACCAATAAGGACAAACATCTCCAAGGAAGCCCCCCCTCATAACATTGAGATATTTGTTGGCAGTGCTTATTTTGTTTTAAGTCGAGCATTTGTTAAATATATTTTCAACAACTCTCTTGTTAAAGACTTTTTTGCCTGGTCTAAAGATACATACTCACCTGATGAACATTTTTGGGCTACCTTAATTCGGGTACCAGGAATTCCTGGGGAGATTTCTAGGTCAGCCCAGGATGTGTCTGACTTACAGAGTAAGACCCGCCTTGTCAAGTGGAATTATCACGAAGGCCTTTTGTATCCACGTTGTACTGGCTCCCACCTTCGAAGTGTGTGTATCTACGGAGCAGCAGAATTAAGGTGGCTTATCAATGATGGACATTGGTTTGCTAATAAATTTGATTCGAAGGTCGACCCTGTCTTGATTAAATGCCTGGCAGAAAAGCTTGAAGAACAACAGAGAGAATGGATTACTTTGTCCTCAAAAAATCCCATTTTTATGGCTAAAAGTCCCATAATCACATCATGATAACATCATGATAGAAATAAGGTTATCGGATAAATGGAGCTAATACAGAATTGTGTGCTATATACTATGCCCAGTGCCATTTGAGCTTAACCTCATAGTTTGAGAGGTGTCCAAAATTCCACACATATGGCAAAAGGACCTAGACTTTGGTGACAATTAGCCTGCACTTGGATGGGTGTTTTTATGTTTGTTTTTCCTTGTAGTCTTCTGGAGCTAAACCAGAGATCTGAAACAATCATCAGATGCTTATTGACTTCCAGCTATGTGCCAGGTACTTTTTCAGAAACATGTAGGAAATTAAACTCAAGTTGTAATGAGTTGTATAATCCCATAACTTTTTAAACCACCAATTTCAGAGAAGCGTTTTAGTGACCACCTCTCCACTTGTCGCTTAATTCAGCTCCCTAGACTCTTTTTAACCATTAGAATATTAGGAGGAGGGGGTGCCTGGGTGGCTCAGTCAGTTGGGTGTCTGACTTTGGCTCAGGTCGTGATCTCACAGTTTGTGAGTTCGAGCATCGGGTTCACCACTGTTAGTGCAGAGCTCACTTCAGATCCTCTGTCTCCCTCTCTGTCGACTCCCCAGCCCCGCTCATGCTCTCTCTCTCTCTCTCAAAAATAAAAACTAAACATTAAAAAAAAGAATATTAGAAGGAGAAACCACTACCTCAGGAAAGCTCAGAGAATAGTCCAGTTACCTGCTTGCCAAAGCATAATTTACCTATTAGTGCCTCACTCTTTCAATTCAGAGTCACGAAACTCTGTCGGTGGGGCGTTTATAGTGTATGAATGTTGGGGAGGTTGGGTGGGGTATAGGGGGATTGGGACAGATGGTGCCTGAAGAGAAGCAAAGGGATTTATAGGACTTTTGCATCATGTCACACAATGATTTCATGAATGGTCTCCTTTTTTTTAGTTCATTTATCTTTAAAACACACTTATTGATGAAAAATAAGAACGTGGTTAGTAGTTCCAAATGTTATACTCCTGAACATCCACCCTAAGTCTTCTAGCTCATAGATTATCATTATATGTAGGGATTTTTTTTTTACAGTGAAATTAGTATAATTTTGTTTTATGGAACCATTAAGCTAAGAGCCACTGAGTTTTCTCAAAAAGGTTGTGTAAAATATGACAGCTTTCTGAATTAACTATGATGGTCATTTAAAACTCTTGCTTACATCTCCAGTAACTATCAGGTAGAATCCAGACTTAAAATGATAAAACCTCTAAGTTCACTGATGTCTTCTCAGCTTAGATACAGCGAGAAGAAAAGTTAACTTTCTTAAGAACATAGCAAGAATTTTCACTAACGATGTTTTTTAAAACCTATTCTATAGAAAACTACCACAACGAATCAAATATACATCCATTTTAATGTAACTGTGTTGTGCTGGAGTTGAAATGGGACAGGAGCACAGCCCTGAGAACAGACTGTAACATTTTTACGTCTCTTCGGAAATCGTGAGGCTCATATAAAAATTTCTTCCTGGTCTTATGTTTCAGTGTCAGGTTCAGAATCTACATAAAGATGTAATAATCAAAGCCAATATGAGACCATTTGGGAGACTAAGGTATTTAAATATTTTCTAAAATGTCTGTGTTCTACCTGTGAAATGCACTTTGCTTGTTTTAAAGCATATGATGCTGACTGCCAAGTGATATCACTATGCTCCCTTTCTTCCTCCCTAGAACTCATTTTTCTTCCTTTTTTTCCCCCTCCCTACTCAGCTCCACATTATTTCATTCTTCAGAAAACAACTGTGACCAAGCCCCTTTTCTTAAAAGTAAGTCACTGTTGGACAGAGCTGAGTTCCACAGAAGATACATACCATTTTGGTGTGTGTGACTGTGACAAGCTAAGTCACTTTGTCTCTAGGAGCCTCGGTTTTCCTGCTCTTTGAAGTGAACTTGGATGCTTACCCTGGCTTCCTCACGTGTGTGTGTGTGTGTGTGTGTGTGTGTGTGTGTGTGTGTGTGTGTGAATCAACTGAAATAATATGTGAACTGGTTTGAAAATAGAGACAAACTATTGACAATAAATATCATAGAGTAGTGTTATTACAAAACAAAACAGAGATCCAACCCCATTGTGAAACATAACCACTTACCTTTTCTGGAAAACCTCTGAAATATAAAAGAAGCCGTATGTGCAGGCTGCACATATAGAAGTATGTGCAACTTCTATAAATGAATCCAGGGACAAAGAAACCCCTGTTACCGCGTCTGGGGTTCTTTTGAAGCCAATATGATTAGCAAATTGATCCAGGGGCTTGGATGGTGGATAGAGGTAGAAATATTTTTCCTACCTTCTCATCTTAAATACACAAGTTCTTGCTGACATCTTGGCTTTTATGCCTTTGGTCATGAGAGTAAAATGTAAAGGCTGAAAACTCGATCTCCCGATCCCATATCCTGCCTCTGGGTGAGAAATGAGTCTGCCCCCTGTTTATTGGGGAAATTTCCAGTTATTAATCACTTTCAGGCCATAGTCACATGAAATATGGCACCATGAAGAGATGGCAGTGTCATTTTCCCCAGGGACACGTTTCCCATGACTCAGTTCGACATTTCAGGGCGCTTGCCCGTTCGTCTCTTTTGCCTTGGGAACCCGACAATTTCCTGACAGGCCTTCGAACCTCTTCCAGACCTGACTTTCTCCTAAGATCTTTTGGTATGATCTTTTCTGCTCTAGAGAATGTTCTACAGCCCGTGTTTTATAGTCATTCCTTGCATAGTATTTATTGAATCTAGATTCTAAGTTGTCTGGCAGTGAGACCAGGACTTGAAGTTTGTAAATTGTATTAGATATTAACCATGAAAGAGCTACTAAAATATATCTACATTATGTGAATTATCTACTATAATGTTATAATATTTAAAGATCAATGTTGCTGCTATTTTTAATGTTTTGGTTATTCTGAGTGAAATATATATATATAGATAAAATGTTTAAATTTGCGGAGTAAATTTGAAGACTTCTTTGCCTCCCAGAATGTGAATATTATATATACATATATATATATATTTTGACATATTTCCTGAAAACAAAAAGACAATCTTCTTCTGAATGTACTATGCATATGTTACAGCTGTTTGTGGCATTGTTTTTTTTTGTTTGTTTGTTTGTTTTTTACCACTTTTGAAAGGCATATTTCCCCTTCTGTGAGTTTTAAATAGATTGGGGTTGCATTTTGGTATTGTGCTGCTAGTAGATGTTAATTCTCTGGTACTGTAAAATAAAAATGTGCTCCAAAAACTGAATCCCGGGAATTTGTTTTTAATGTTTATTTATTTTTGAGAGAGAGAGGCTGGAAGACTGGCAGAGAGAGAAGGAGACAGAGGATCTGAAACAGGCTCTGTGCTGACCACAGAGAGCCCCATGCAGGCCTCTAACTCACAAACCACAAGATCATGACCTGAGCCAAAGTCACACCCTTAACCGCCTAGCCACCCAGGTACTTCCAAGCCCCCTGGAATTTATGATATTTCCTTTCTCTGGCTGTACTTGTTCCCCACAAAGACTTTCAGTTCATGACACCTACCCCGTATATGAAGAGCAAGTTAATTTCACTTTAGAGTAAAAGAATTCAGTGTGTGTATTATACCCAAAATATGGGCATACAAACTTGAGTTGTTTAATTTGAAAGAATTTTTCAGGATCTGTCTTCATTCTCCTTCAGACTGACTTCTCCTGTAAGATAAATCATCTAGACAAATGTTCTTGTTTGCTTGATGACTTTATGGATTTTAGTTCTTGTTTAAAATTTTTTAATGTTTATTCACTTTTTGAGAGAGAGACAGAGCTTCAGCAGGGGAGGGGCAGAGAGAAAGGGAGACACAGAATCTGAAGCAGGCTCCAGGCTCTGATCTGTCAGTGCAGAGCCCGACGTGGGGCTAGAACTCACAAACCATGAGATCGCGACCTGAGCCAGAGTTGGACACTTAACTGACTGAGCCACCCAGGCGACCCTGGAAGTTAGTTCTTGATAGAGTAGGTTGAGGTTCTTCAACTCAGGTCCTCAGTTCCTAGAGAATCAAGACTGTTTTTCTCTCTATACCAAGACTCCTGCCTTGGTGTGAGCACCCTGGACTATGGTTCCACCAGGCGTTCAGGCTTGGTTGGCCATTGATTCCTGATGAACGGCCCCTCTGTTCTGGATAACACCATTCCTAGTTTTACTAAGCTAAGGACTATTTGTCATTGCTTATACTTATGCCTCCCAACCCCTCTGAAAATCCCAGTGGCCAGTTTTCCTCTGTCACCCTTTTTTTTTTTTTTTTTAATTTTTTTTTTAATGTTTTTATTTATTTCTAGGAGAGAGAGAGACAGCATGAGCAGGGGAGGGTCAGAGAGAGAGGGAGTCACAGAATGAAACAGGCTCCAGGCTCTGAGCTGGCAGTCAGCACAGAGCCCGACGCGGGGCCCGAACCCACGAACCGCGAGATCATGACCTAAGCGAAAGTCGGACGCTTAACCAACTAAGCCACCCAGGCGCCCCTCCTCTGTCACCCTTTTTAAAGCTGTTACTGCCACCAACCTCCCTAGGTGGCAAGGAGCATGCATGTCATGCTCACAAATCTCAGTCCATCTAAAGGAGTAAGGCCATTTTGGGAATTTTCTACATAATAAAAATTGACATCTACTCTTAACCTCTGGTTAACACTTGGTCTTGCCAAGCTGGACAACCATACACATCCACAGCAATCTCATGGAAGGATTTGGACTTCTTTCGGTAGTGGCTGGGGGCGGCGGGGGAGGGGGAATTCAGCATCATATTAAAGACCCATAGGCTTGACTCCATATTTTTTTATTCCCTTTGGGGTCTACGAATCTACATATGAGCCAGGACACCTGGCTTCTTATTTCATGAAACTGATTATGGGAAAACCCTGACAGGAGAGAGGGCAAATTTATTCTCACTATTGGAAAAATATTCTTACGGGGATGCATAACGGACAGCTGGAGCTTCGCTTCAGAGACAGATAATCAGTGTGTCAAATCGTATGGGTGTGTAAAAATGTAGAGAAGACTCTCTGCCAGGCCTCAGGTGTGGCCTTCACAATGGAGCAGTGGAGTTCTTCCTGGGAGCACCTGGGACTGAATCATGGAGAAGACAAACATCCAGGAGAGAATCTGAGGAAAACTTACGGTCAGTGATGGGGCTAATTTCATTTACTTTTTTTATTGTCATTGTTGCCATTGTTTCTTATAGAATAAAGGAAATTTAGACAAACCATTTGTATTCATAATTCTAACTTCCTGACCAAACCATTATACTTCTCTGAATACCTCTCCGACCTTATCCACATACATATATGCTTTTTGTCTCTCTTCCCAACAATGTATCTGCAAACACTTTCCCATGTTCCTGCATGATATTTATGGCTATCTAATGGCCATACCATAATACACTCAGCCTTTCCTTTATTACAGGACATTTGGATTGTAAATTAGCTTTTTTTTCCTTGCTGTCATAAATAACAGTGCTGTACTTGATACATATAGTTTCTCCTTTCCTTGAATTACTTTCTGAAAAAGGAATTACAATTCTGAAGAGAATGGATTTTTTTTCTTATTGCTTTTCATATGTTACAAATCACCCTGTCAAAGAAGTGGATGGTACATTTGGTCGGTATATATCAAACAGCCTCAACCTATGTGAAATAAATTGTATTTATTTTTTCTGATAAATAACTATTCTGATTTCCAAAGTAAGCAAAGACCTTTATCTAAAGCAAGGAGGCAGACAGTCCTCTCACAATCAAAGAAGGTGTTTTAATGTATGGTTAGGGAAGTGCTCATTCAGAATAATATTCTCAAAACTTTGCCTTTGATGATTAACTCTGTTCCAGGGAGGCTCTAAAGGGTGCTAGTTCCTTCTAGTATTCCTTCTCCTTGGATTCTATGTTTTGTTTTGTTTTGTTTTATTCTGGGCAACAATATAACCAACTGTTATTTCCCACCCTCCCTTTCAAGTAGGGATGGCAGATAAGAAAAAGCAGAAGTCATTGGGTGGGGCACCTGGGAATACACTTTAAAGATGGCTTACTTAGTTTGCCTTCCCTCCCCCTCCCTTGCTTTTTCCTGCTGTCTAGAATGTGTTTGTAACAGCTCGAATCTCAGCAGCCATTTTGAAACCATGAGGATGCAAGTTCTATCGCAAGGAGAGAAAAGTAATACATTTGAACCATCCAAAACCACCTACGTCATGTTCTTTTATGGGTGATATATACTTTAAGCTACTGTGACCTCAGTTCTCTGTTTCTAAGGGTGGAATATGATCCCTAACTTACAGTGTGTTCTGAGGACAGTGATTTTCAAACTTTAGTCTGTAGCAGAATCACTTAGAGGCTTGTTAAAACACAAATTACTCCCCCTCTCCCGTCTTTCACAAAGTGGAGTGATGGATGGAGAGGGGAATGTGCTGATGCTGTTCTAGACCACACTTCGAGAACCACTAGTAGGGTATCTTTCTTGAAATTATTTCTTCACGTTGGAAACATTCGGGCAAGTTAGCATTTAGAGTAGTTCAGAAATAGGTTATGTGCATGCTGAGCGAAATAAGTCAGGCAGAGAAGGACAAATATCATATGTTTGCACGTATAGGAGGATTAGGAGGAACTTGACGGAAGAACAAGGGGGAGAAGAAGGGCGGAAATGGTGGGGGAAAGGGAGAGAGGCAAACCATGAGAGACTCTTGAATGCTGACAAAAACTGAGGACTGATGGATGTGGGGGGGGAGGGGCATGGAGGAGGGCACTTGTGGGGATGAGCACTGAGTGTTATGAGGAAACTAATTTGACAATAAACTATTTGTAAAAAAAAAAGAAAGAAAGAAATAGGTTATGTGCTCTGCCTTATATGCTCTCTCTACATTGTTGAAGAGGTGGTTATCTATTTATCTATATTCAATATCTATATCATCTATATATCTATATCTATATCTAATGTTCGAGAGAAGGAGCAAGTCAGTAGGGGAGGGGTGGAGGGAGAGAGAGAGAGAATCCTAAGCAGGCTCCATACTCGACACAGAAACCCACTCTACATATTTTTAATAATGACTAAAGTTGACACATGTCCATAACTATAGGTCCTCCTAAAATTATTTTCAGCCACATTGCTGCCTTATTTGTAACTATTTTATAAATGTAATTTAAAAAACAAATGAATTTTGGGGGTGCAGTTAACCTGAAAAAAATGTTTAATGTTTATTTATTTTTGAAAGAGAACAAATGAGTAGTGGGCAGAAATAGAGGGAAAGACAGAGAATCCCAAGCAGGCTACATGCTGTCAGCTCAGAGCCTGATGTGGGGCTCGAACCCACGAGCTGTGAGATCATGACCTGAGCTGAAATTAAGAGTCAGACACTTAGCTAACTGAGCCACCCAGAAGCCCCAGCCTGAAATTATTATGGTGAAGTCTCAAATTCAGACTGGTGTGTTAACTCTCTTAGAGATGTGTGCTGCTGAGACAGACTACCCAGATGGAATATTTCATGAGCGTTTCAATGTAACAGTCCTAAAAAACTTAAAAATATTGAAGCAGCTGTATCATTCTAACTCTTCACTGTTTCAAGCTGCTATAGGAATGCCAAAGCAAAATAGAACAGAGTTATATGTCATCCTATAAATGTTTCTAAATTTTTACTTTACCCATGGGTGTATACTCAAAAAAAAAAAAAAAAAATGGCCAGAGAAAACTTGGCAAAATGTGTCTATCTAAAGGAAACTATGCTCCTACTTTTTGAGAGTATTTTCCACTGTTACAAGCAGCAACACGGAACAGGTAATTTTCATGGCAATAAGTATGGTCCATGATTTCATTTACTCTTGCTGGCTACTAACTCTTTTCTACTCAGGGTAATCATTGATCCAGCTTTACAGGTAGTTTCTCCAGTTGTTGTTGGGAAGGCTACCTCCACAGGAAACCCGAATCCCATACGGAAAGAAGGGAAGTGGGTCCTTGGAATGATGATGAAGGGGCCTCCCAGGGTGGGAGCCTGGTACGAGCAAGTATGCATTCAGTTCACACAGGAGGAGGTCAGAAAGCTTTGGATATTTCTTCAGGAGGAGGAAAATATAGAGGTCTCATAAGTCTGAATGTATTTGTTCAGAGGCAAATTAGACCAGTGGAGAATGAGGGACTGAATGTCTATGGGAAAGATTTATGAACCCAAAGAAGAACAGAGAGTTGAGTAGCTGTGACTCAGTGGGATATACTGTCATGATCAGATAATGTTAATCATGTAATATTTAACATGTGAATATTAAATGTTGGTCTAATCAAATGGTGCTGATAGAATTTATTGTGAATTTGGGGGGATAGAAAAAGGATGAATATGTGGGGTGGGAAGTGTGGGTGTATATGTGAAAGATTTTATCTCCCATGGTAGGAATCAACAGATAATGCCTAAAACTGAAAAATCAAGCCTGACAATATAAAAATGATAGATGGGTGGAAATAAAACCGAAAGAATCAATTCAGAGAGTTGAAATTAGTTGTCACTGAGGAAGGGAAATTGGAGAAGAAATGGAAGGTGCTGATATGTTTTCTTTTTTGGCAACAAACTTTGCAACCAGCTATATAAAGTTTAAAATAAAAACAGGAAAAAAGCCAGCTAAGCAGCCAGGAAGGAAAAAGACATGATCTAGAAGCATGTTTTGCTTATAATCTAATAGCTAGTACAAATAACCAGAGACCTCACAAAAGTGGCTATCACTTCTGTCTGCTCAGACCTCCTCCCTCCCTGAGTCTTCAGGAAACAGTGCTCCTGGCTACTGAAGGGATAGCACAGGCCCTCACCACCATAGCCACAGTGATTGGTCTACTGAGTGGACCAATTAGGCTAATCAGGTAACTAGAACTTTCCAAATTCCTGTCAGAAGATTGGAACCGTGCCTCAAAAGAAAGCAGAGAGGCTGACCCATATTTCCAAAAGTAGAAGAGATAGATAGATAGATAGATAGATAGATAGACCTCTTGTTTCTCTCTGATCACAAAAACCCAAGAGTATGGGCATACGAGCCATGGGCAGCCCCAAACCCCACCACACCCAGACAAGTTTGTATCAACCAATGAAGTCAGTGCGCCAAAAGGAACAGAGAAGAAACAGAGGACAGAAAGGATCCTCAAAGTATTGAAGGCATTAAATCCCATCTTTCCTGAGACCAGCTCCAGGCTGCCCTCTGATCGGCGAACCTAAAGCCTTCCTTTTGTTTGTTTAAGCAAGACTGGTTTGTGTGTCTTCCAGTTGTAGGCATAAATAATAATAATAAACAATCGAATACCCCCAAACAAAACTGTAGAATAATTTTACTATCAGAAACACAAAAGTAGAGGGAATAGCATGATAAAACCTCATCACCTAGCCTCACGTTTGCTAACATGATGACCATCTTGTTTCATGTGCCTACCCCTCCACCCTGTTTCCCCCAGAAATATTTTAAAAGAAAATCCCAGACATCATATCACATCCTTTATTGATATGCAGTCACCTGAGCTTTATGCTCTGGTCCTGGTGAGCAGGAAGGTGCCAGACACACTCCTGTTTTGTCCATGTTTGAGGTATTTGCAATTGCTGCTTTTACAGATCAGCGTGGTCACATGTTGGCAATACTTGATGGTCTTACTTGATACTTCAATACGAACCTAAGTGTTAAGGACTCTTTTTTTTTTTTTTTTTTAACATTAACTACCAGGTCATTACTATACTTAACAAAATTAACAATTCTTTAATATGTAACTCTGAGTCCATTTTCAAAATTTCCCAATTATGTCTTTGTAACCACCATTTACCTCAATCAGGATCCGACAAGGTCTGCACATTGATTTGTTAAAAATAACTCTTGGGAGAGATTTTTAAGATGGCGGCGGTAGTGCCGGCACTAGCAGTTTCTGTGGGCTCTGCGCTGGGGGCCCTGCCATGGACACTGCCTCCTGTAGTGATTCTTGGGGGTACAGGCACTGGGAATCCCCTGCCCTCAACGTTGTAGCTAGGCCAACCCCTCGGTGGTGAAATTGTCAGCGCTGACTCTATACAGGTTTATGAAGGCCTAGACATCACCACCACCACGGTTTCTGCTCAACAGCGGAGCATGGGTCAGCCCCATGAGACCAGCTTTGTGGATTCTCTTGTGACAAATGACAGAGATGGGGACTTCAGCAACAAGGCCACTGTTTTGATATCCTTAGGAAAAGATAGCAGCTATTGGTGGGTGCAAGGCAGCCCAAGCTAAGAAAGAAGTTTTCTTTTCAGTGACAATTTCTTCTAAGCAGGGTCACCTAAGACCTAACAACCAATAGGTAGCATCCCCATCAGAACTATATGAGTTGAAAGTACAATGCCCTTGCCACTCAGTCTTGTCTTCATACTGCAGCATTAGCATCCCTTGGGTGCTTATTAGAAATGCTGAATTTGGGAATGTCTGGGTGGCTCAGCCAGTTGAATATCTGACTTCTGCTCAGGTCGTGATCTCACAGTTCATGAGTTCCAGCCCCACATGGAGCTGTCTTGATCACATCCTGACAGCTGAGCTGTCAGCACAGAGCCCAGTTCAGATCGTCTGTCCCTCCCTGGCTTGCACTCTCCCAAAAATAAAAAAATATATATTTAAAAAAAAAAAAGAAATACTGAATTTGGGCCTCACTCCAGACCTACTGAATCAGCATCTGCATTTAATGAGAGTCCCAGGTGATTCTTATCCATATTAAAATTTGAGAAGCTGTTTTAGTGGAAAGAACAATGATTTAGGAACCAGAAAATCTGTTCCAGTCCCAGAATTGCCTCATTGGACCAAGTGAATCTTATTGGGGGAAGAATTTACCCAACTGAGCTTCAGTTTCCCACCCTTTAAATGAGGATACAAAATCAATTTATAAATATAATAGAGCCACAGTTAGAATTTAATAGGGATTGTTAGGTGAGGGAGGGACTGCAAAACACCAAATTTTCACAGAAAACAAAATGAAATAAAATAAATTTGGGGGGCACCTGGATGGCTCAGTCCGTTAAGCCTCAACCTTTTGATTCAGCTCAGGTCACAATCTCACAGTCATGGGATTGAGCCCTGCTTTGGGCTCATCACTGAGTGTGGAGCCTACTTGGAATTCTCTCTCCCTCTGCCCCTCTCCCTTGCTAGAGTTCTCTCTCTCTCTCTCTCTCTCTCTCTCAAAGGAAGGAAGGAAGGAGGGAAGGAAGGAAGGAAGGAAGGAAGGAAGGAAGGAAGGAAGGAAGGAAGGAGGGAAGGAAGGAAGGAAGGAAGGAAGGAAGGAAGGAAGGAAGGAAGGAAGGAGGGAAGGAAGGAAGGAAGGAAGGAAAAGAACTTTTTAAGAGTTATAATTCTCGGGGCGCCTGGGTGGCTTAGTCGGTTAGGCGTCCGACTTTCGCTTAGGTCATGATCTCGCGGTTCGTGGGTTCGGGCCCCGCGTCGGGCTCTGTGCTGACACCCAGCTCAGAGCCTGGAGCCTGTTTCAGTCTGTGACTCCCTCTCTCTCTGACCCTCCCCTGCTCACACTGTCTCTCTCTCTCTCTCTCCTAGAAATAAATAAAAACATTAAAAAAAAAAAAGAGTTGTAACTCTCAAAGAACCTAAAACGTAACACGGAATGGTGAACAATCTTCAGGCAAAAAAACACAAAAGAATCAGGTCTCAGTGTAAATAATATATCATGTGTACATGTGTGTGTGTGTGTATTACTGTGCCAAGCATGATACTCTTTGCTTCAAATCCTTCTGCATTTACCATTATGAGTGGTTGCCTGTATCATCTTTATTTTGTAGATGATGAACCCCAAGGAGGTCCACCGACTTGTCCAAGGTCACCAGCTCATAACTGGCAGAGCTAAGGTTGGAAATGAGGCTTTGTGGCTGCAGAGGCCACGCCCTCAGCCACTCCACACTACCTGTGCTATATGCTCCAGTCCTGGTGAGCAGGAAAGTGCCTTACACGTGCCCATGATTATTTTACTCCACAAGGTACTGAGATCTGATAGGGAAGGAGGCAGCCAGAGCTTATGGATGTAAACAGGAAGCCAGGGTTGAAGGACACAACGGTGGGGCTTGGAGAGCCTGGGCCCTGGGAGTCATGGTTGCCTTTCTTGTGCCTCGTCACTCTGCTGGAGGCCACCAGCCCTCTCTGTGGTGCTCCCCTCGCCTCTGAGCTGACTTGACCTGTCATCTTCCAGCTTTTACTTCCTTATTCTCAATGTCATTGTCTTGGCCTCATGCCTGATGCTGCTTTCCCACTGAAGTCTCTTATGCCTGCCGCCAACCCTAGCCTCCAAGTTAACTCCAATTCTTCTGTTATAACCCATTCAGTTCATTGAATTTGAGTGGTTTTTACTCTGGTGGACCTGAAGTTGATGAACCCTGTATCAGTGTGTCAGACTAAAGGGCCCAAGCCCCTTTCCCTGTTAGAAAATCTGCCTCTTTTTATTTCAAATATTTTACTCTTGGGAAAGACAGCAGGTGCGCCGTCTATGCCGGCTGCATCAGACTTCTCCACGGACCACGTGTTCAATAGGACACGCGGCTCACAAAGCACCTCTCGGGGAGCTGTCTGCTTCCCAAGGACAGCCGTAATTGGGGTTATAGGAGGGTCATCTCCTCGGAGCTTGTCAGCCTTTAACGTGCATAGAAATCACCTGTGGATCTTGGTAAAAGGCAGACTCTGATTCAGTAGGTCTCGGGTGGGGCCTGCGATGCTGTCTTTCTGACCAGCTCCCAATTGATGCCAGGGCTGCTTGTCCGTGGACCCTCCTCGAGGAGCAAGAATCCAGTGCGCTGGCTCTCAACACCAGTTACACATTAGAAGCCCCCAAAGTGTTTCTAATTAGGGGAGACCTCAGTGCAGGGCGCTCTAAATGCTCTCCAGGTGATTCTAATGACCAATCAGAGTTGAAAACTGTTTGGAGGCTGGAGCGGCAGCAGGAATTGGGTGGCCAGTTGGGTGCACCCGGGGCCGGATGGAAGAAGTGGGGTGGCTCCGGGAAGGTGGAGCTCCTCCTCACTGGCCCTCACCTTTCCTTTCTCTCTTGTTGGCCCCCTACCCATCCATCCTCTTCCAAACCATTTCAGTAAAAAAAAAAAAAAAAAAAAGGCTGAACAAACTGAAAACCGACAACTTTTCTTGGATCCCCCAGAGAATGGATTTCCCAGGGCAAACTGTCACCTGAGACTTGGAGAGCTAGGAAGCACCTTCCCAGGAGCACAGGGTCACAGCTGGAGCCAGCACCAGAGGGATTACTCCAACCGTGAGTGGCGCATTGCTAAAGGGTGAGCGTTCAAAATTCTGCGTTAGGGGCGGGGAGGAATTTTAGGGGAAGCCTACACTTCTATTTACGGCCAGGAGCCCCATCAGATTCTCAGGGTGAAAACTGGAGAAGAGTCCCCTCATGCTTCCGCAGGGAAGGGTGGAGAAGGGGAACGTGGCTTCTAGGAAATCAATCTTCCTGAAAAAGATGTTGGAATTTAAGAACCTTGAAATTGAGAACCATGCAGTTCAGCACACAATCAATGATGAGTTACCGCACAGTACGCAGTGTGCTTTGTGCTGTGGATCGGGGGTGAATTAGACCGGCTCGTTCTCCAAGAGTTCATGGTCTGGTGGAAATGCACATGGGCGTACAGCTATGCCAGAGATAGATAGTTGCTGCCTCTCGTGTCTTGTCTCTGCTTCTTCTGTAGTAATAGATCTCTCCCTTCTAGCTGAGTGCATGTTTCCTAGGAAAAGGGTCCACTTCCTAATCTCCCTGGCAAGATAGTTGTGGTCATACAATAAAGTACGGGACACAGTAAAGGTCTTATGTGCAGCTTCTTGAGAAGTGTCCTTATAATGAGCAGATGTCCAAGACCTCCAGCCCATAGCTCTGAATATGATCTTATTTGGAGGGAGGGTTTTTGCAGAGATCATTAAGTTAAGGATCTGAGGGCCAGGAGCTCTCATATCCCTTTACTCTTTCTCCTGTCTGGACCAAAGGAGACATGTGGGAGAATAAGATGGAAATTTCCACCACGAGCCTGGGTTCCTTATAATTCTGGGGTTGCCATAGCAGCCTCCATTTCTATAAACGGAGATAAATAGATTTCTAATTCGGTTGAACCTTTGTTATTTCTGGATTTCTGCCTCTTGCCTTCTTTTACTAACAAATAAACCAACTAGCCACAATAAATGTATGTCTTTTCAGGTCTGATAAGTATTCAAAATATGAAACCATATTATGCAAGTTCTATTTTTCTTAAAATATATACTCCATAACATGCTCAGAAAGGTCCTGTGTGATCCAACCCTTGTCTACTTCTCCAGTCTACTGTGAGGCATTTTTCTCTAGCGTGGCACGTGGTATATACGTAAGCCTTATGTATGCATCCTTTCATTCCACGAGAAATTGCCCTAGGTGCTAGGCATACAGCAACAAAAAACAGAGAAAAACCTGCCCTTAAAGCCAGTTTTTTCTATTCCACTTATAAGGCCATTTATTTTCTAGCTCATAAACTTGGCCCATAATGTTACTCAGTCTGGGGCAGCCTTGAGGCGATTTTAGGGGATGGTCACACAAACTCTCCAGTTGAGAGGTGAAGCCTCCGGCCCCTCTCCTTGAATCCAGGTGCACTGGTGACCATATGATGGACGTGAGTATAGTGTGACGACTTCCAGGCCAGGCAAGGAAAGCCTCTGCCCGGGTCTCTTGAAGGTTGTGTTCTTGGGTCGTTTGCTTTCCAGAAGCTCTGTCTCAGAACCTCGCGACCACACTGTGAGAAGCCATGGCCGCATTAAGAGGTCACATGTGGCTGCTGCATCCTTGAGTCATCCCAGCCTGGGCACCTGTACTAGTTTCCTGTGGCCGCCATAGTACGTGGCCACAGACTCGGTGGTTTGAAGCCACAGAAACTCATTGTCCGGCAGTCCTGAAGTCTGCCGCAAGTCTGAAAGCAAAATGTCAGCTGGTGTCACCCTCCCTTCTGTTGGCCGTTCTGCCCCCACTTCTGGGGGCTCTTAGGGAGAATCTGGCCCACTCCTGTCTCCAAGTTTCTGGTAGTAGCCACCCAGCCTTGGCATTCCAGGTCTTGTAGACCCATCCTTGTAGTCTCTGCCTCCCCCTTCATGGTCCCTTCTCCCCGTGTTACTGCTGGTCTCAGCTCTCTCTCTGCCGTCTCCAAGGAGGACACTGGCTGTTGGCTTTAGGGCCCACCCTAAGGCCAGAGTGATCTCACTATCTCTGACTTAATCACATCCACAAAGACCCATTTTCCAAATTGGGTCCTGTTCACAGGTAGTGACACTAGAACTTGGGCATCTGTATGTCTTTGGAGCCACCATTCAGCCCAATGCAGCACCACCATGTGCATGAGGAAGCCCGGAGATGATACTCGCCCGTGACTGTTTGAATTGCTCCCAGACATTCTCATTTTCCCGGCTGAGACCCTTAATGTTGAGCAGAAATAAGCTGTTACCACCATGCCCCGTTTGAAATCCTGACCTATTTTTGAGCACAAAAGAGTCTTCTGTACCACTATGTGGGGTGGTTTCTCATGCAGTTACAGATAACTGGAAATTCCTATTCATAACTTTTAAGTCCCAGATCAAATAACATCTCTCCAAAGAGGCCTTCTCAGATACCTCAGATACTAAGGAGATAATCTCCTTAGATACCACAGTCTAAATTATAGTCTCCTCTCTTTGCTTTTCCTGTATGGCAGTTATCACAATTTATAATTATAAGTGTTTTTCTTTTTTACTTTATTCATTTATTTTTAATTTCTTTTTATTCTCAAGTTAGTTAACATACAGTGTAGTCTTGGCTTCAGGAGTAGAACCCAGTGATTCATCACTTATGTGCAACACCCAGTGCTCATCCCAACAAGTGTCCTCCTTAAAGCCCATCACCCATTTTCCACACCACCATCAACCCTCATTTGTTCTCTGTATTTAAGAGTCTCTTACAGTTTGCCTCTCTGTTTTCAACTTACTTTTCCTTCTCTTCCCTTATGATCATCCATTAAATTTCTCAGTTTCCACATACGAGTGAAATCATGTGAGATCTGTCTTTCTCCAGTGTGGAGGTTCCTCAAAAACTTAAAAATAGAACTACCCTATGGCCCAGCCATTGCACTACTAGGAATTTATTCAAAGAATACAGGAAGGCTTATTCGAAGGGGTATATGCACCCCAGTGTTTATAGCAGCGCTATCAACGATAGCCAAATTACAGAAAGAGCCCAAATGTCCATCAACTGATGAATGGATAAAAAAGACGTACGCAATGGAATGCTACTTGGCAATGAAAAAGAATGAAATCTTGCCATTTGCAACAATGTGGATGGAACTAGAAACTGAAGGGTATTATGCCAAGTGTTTTTCTTTTTTAAACCTGGTTCTCTCCCACTAGGCTTAAGTTCCAAAAGAACAGGGACCAAGGTGTTTCATTCAGCACTCTGTTCTGTATGTGTACCAGGTACACAGTAAACACCCAGTAAATAGGTGCTAAATGGCCAAAATTCTGAGTTTTCTGTGGCTGAATCTACAATTTGTCATCTGTCATCTGCGCTGACATAGCTCTTGGAAAACATTGTTTGTCTTTCCCTTTCACTCCCAGCAGATGAAATAAGTCAGAACGCAGCAAGTGGAAAGCAAAATGTTCACTTTCTAAGAGTCAAACATTTAATTCTTGCTGTTTCAGTTCTTTGCATTTGAGTAATTGCAAAGTAGTTTTTAATTGTGGTTGAAACAAATGAACACAAAAAGCAGAGCTGGTCAGATAGCCAAGCTGTAAGAAACCCTCTTCAATTTTTTAAAGAGCATCTGCAAGTTCAGAGAATCAACCTTAAATTGTCCTTATATTTAAGAATCTCATGAAATACCCCTTCCTGAAATGAAATCTTAATGGCAAACCAAAATGCATAGGTGCTCCCAGACATCTTAGCCATTAACCAACTTGTTCTAGAAAATCCACTGGTGCATATTCTGCTATTATTTTTCTTGGAACAGAAACAAAAATAGGACTTGAACAAAAAGGCAGAACTCACTAACACCAGATGGGATAAAACTTAGAACCAGCTGTAATCGCTGAGCTGACCAATTGAGACAGACAGCCTGTGAAGTGGAACCATTGACTATCTAGCCCTTTGCAGAGAAAGTTTGTTGATCTTTTATAGCTATTAAAGGAGCAGGTGACTCACCAGGGTATTTTAATCATATTTTTTATTTAAGTATTCAAAATATTTCTGAGAACTATATAACTCCCTTCACTTCGATTCCCTCTTTATCAAGCAACCTTCTGAATGTAATTAGACTTCTTGAGTGTGTTTCTCTATTAAGGAGAGAAGGTGCAGACTTGTTAATGTGAATTTCCAATCAGCCTTCACAGTTCTATTTCTCACTAAATTGGCCCTGTGGTGCAGTCCTTTTTAAATTCACACTGAGTGGGGTGCCTGAGTGGCTCCCTCAGTTAGGCGTCCACCTCTTGGTTTTGGCTCAGGTCATGATCTTACAGTTTCATGGGTTTGAGCCCCACATCAGGCTCTGTGCTGACAGTGAGGAGCTTGCTTGAGATTCTCTCTCTCCTTCTCTTTCAGCCTCTTCCCCACTCAGGCTGTCTCTGTCTCTCTCAAAAATAAATAAATAAACTTTTAAAAAATACGTAAAAAATGAATTCACCCTGGGAACTCTAGTTTTTGGGGGTCTAGCTCCCCTGGGTATTAGGGCTGTGTCCACAGGGCTCAAAGACCACACTCCAGCCCTGAGCTGACCCCAACCCAATCGGCATGACCTGACCACATGCCGCAGTCACACGTCCTTGGGGGATCAGCCAAGAAGTTGTGCCAGGAATGGGTTTAGTGTTTGTGTATTTTTGTTTCTAGGCCTCTTACCCTTTCATTATTATTTTTATTTATGAAATTAATAAATGCAGAGTTTTAAAAAATTAAACAGAAGTACTGGGTTAACACAAAAAGTAATAATCACTCCCCAAGGCCCTGGTGATCTCCAATTCCCACTGCCCCAAGCAACCATTTTTAAATCTTTGCAGTTTTTCATATTTGCCTTTGTAATTCTAAATAGCATGCTCCACAGCAAGTCTTAGCTGTGTAGTCAGATCAAGTCAATAGTTAGGTCCCCCTGTCCCCTTTTCTGCATCTGCCCTTGACATTGTCCCGCTCAGGCCTATGCTGTGTGTCCTCTGGGCTGGCTGCACAGCTGTAACATTTCACCCTCCTCCACCCTGAACATTCCAGGGGCTTCCCACAATCTCTTGTTGGAAAGACTTCATTTTCTGGACCCTGTATCTTCCCCCAGGTTTTTACTCTGATTGATAGAGCACATCCTTTTGTTCCTTCATGAGAATGAATGGATAGAAAGTCAAATTACTGTTGCCCTGCACGTTTGAAAATAGTTTTATTAGACCCTCAAAGTAACCTGATGGTCAGGGTACGAATCTCCAGGTGACAGTCATGTCCTCTTAGAAGTCATCTGTACTAGCTCATGATTCCCTCATCTCCTGTGTCACAGTGCCATTCTAATTCCTGACCCTTTGTCTGCTTTTGAGAGCATCTCATTTATTCAGGTGTCCAAAATCCTGAGATTTTGTCATGATTTACCTGGTAACAATCTTTTTTTATAATCCATTGAGCTGGGCTGTCAGTGGCTCTTTTAAACCTAGAGGCTCACACTGCTATTTGGGAAATTTTCTTTTCTTTTTTCCATAATTTCCTGTCCTCAATCTTTTTTAGATATTCTTTTTCTAAAGATCCTTTTAACTGACAATTTGGAATCTCTTGATCAATCCTATAATGGTTTTGTCTCTTCTCTTGTATTTCCTATCTCCTGTCTTTTTGTTCAACTGTCTGAAAAACTTCCTCAATTGTACCTTTCATACTTTGTTTTGAAATGTTAGCTCCTGCCAGCACATTTTTAATTTCAAAAACTTTCTTAGTCCCTGCATTAAAAATTTTTTTTCACAGCATTCTCTGATTTCAGTGATGCAGTATCTTCTTGGGTCCCTCCTAGGGTTTTAATTATAAACTCTTAAAATACTTTGTTCTTTGGGGGCTCCTGGGTGGCTCAGTCACTGAAGCATCTGACTTTAGCTCAGGTCATGATCTCACAGCTCCTAAGTTCAAGCCCCGCGTCGGGCTCTGTGCTTGCAGCTGAGAGTGGAGCCTGCTTTGAATTCTGTCTCCTTCTCTCTCTGCCCCTCTCCATCCCCTCAATAAAATAAATGTTAAAAAAAACTTTGATCTTTGCATTATCTGTTTTCTTTGGTCCCTCTTCCCTCTTTGTTTTAGTGTCTTCTGCCTCATACCAGGGACTCCCTCAATCCGGCAATCCAGTGCTGGAAACTCAAATTTAAGCATGTGGCATTTGCTCTCTTTTCCAGTTATTGTGGCTTTCCATACCAGGAGCCACAAAGTCTCCCAAGACACCCTGTGGGAGGCGATGCGGGACGCCATGGGTGGGAACTAACATGAGCGCCAAAGTGCTAGGAGATGGTTGAGCTGCTGGTCAGTTTGAAGAGCTATGACCCTCAGAAGGACAAACACTTCTCGGTCACCATCAGGCTCAAGTCCAACCTCGCCAACACCAATGTGTTTTGAGGGGACCAGCAGCGTTGTGATGAGGCCAAGGCTGTGGATATTCCCCACATGGATACTGAGGCAGTGAAGAAACTCAATAAAAATAAAAAAGTAGTCGAGAAGCTAGCCAAGAAAAATGATGCCTTCTTTTTTGCTTCAGCATCTCTCATGAAGCAGTTCCCACGAACCCTGGGCCCAGACCTGAAAAAGGCTAGCACATTGCCTTTCTGACTGACCCGCAATGAGAACACGGTGGCCAAAGTGGGTAAAATGGAGTCCATAATTACATTCCAAATGAAGAAGGTGCTCTCTCTGGCAGTGGCCGTTGGCCGCGTGAAGATGACAGGAAATGAGGTTGTTGTACAACATCCACTTAGCTGTCATCTCCTGGTGTAATTTCTCAAGTAGCATTGGCAGGATGTCCAGGCTTTATACGTGAAGAGCACCATGGTCAAGCCCTAGTGTCTGTACTAAGGCACGGCTTAATAAAGCCTAGTACTACAAAAAGAAAGAAAGAAGAGGGAGAGCGAGAGAGAGAGAGAGAGAGCAGGGTACTTACTTGTGCTCCTACTGATAAGATAATCCAGAAGTATCTTCCCACCATAAACAACTAGCAAACTGGGAGCAATACAGGAAAAAACAATTTTCATACTTGGACAACACGCAGCACAAAACTGAGAAAAGGAGAAAAATGAGGTGAGCCTTACCATCACTTAGGCTTTCTGCCTGGAGGAATTGCTCAGACTGTGATACAAAAAAAAAGAAGCCTAAATCGAAAACAGCATTTAGAGAGGTCAAAGAGGCTAAGCTTTTTGGGGCAGAGTACTTAAAAAGCAGGAGTTACACAGACCTCCAGAAATGTGCATATGGTCTCTCTTGAGATTTTGGCTGAACGCTAATCTGCTGATGCCTACAGTGCGGTTTCAGTAGTGTAGACAACAACACTTTTTAAGAAAAGAATAACTGACAGGGAGCAATGACATAAATAAATTTCAGATCTCACTTAGGTCTGAAAAACACTTACGTTCCCACCAGTCAGGGTTGGAGAGGTCTCACGGAATACCTGGGCATTCCGTAGAGACCAGAAGCATCGTGCCTTAACGGTGGGATTATATATTGGCTTTAGTCTAGTGGGCTCTCTAGACTTCCCTTCAAAGAGCTGCAAAACAAACTTCAAATGGATTGAACTAGCCCACAAGTAACTTAAACTGCCTGCCAGGGAAAGTTTGATGTTCTTTAAGGGAATATAAACCCAGCATTTGGTGATCACAAATTCACAATGTTTGGCATCCAGTCAAAAATCACTAGCCATATAAAGAAGCAGGAGAATGGGACCCATAACAAGGAGAAAACTCAGCCATTAAAAGCACACTAAGAAATGACAAAGAAGGTGAAATTAGCAGCGAGGATGTTAGACAGCTATTATAAGTGTGCTTCTTGTGCTCAAGGATGTAAGAGAAGGCATAGATGTGATGAGAAAAGAAATGAATAGTTAGCAAAAGCAAATGGAGCTTTTTAGAGGTGAAAAGTACTTGAAATGAAATAGGTACTGGGTGAGGTTAGTTAGTGCAGAGAAGAAGATCGATGAACTTAAGGATGGAGCAATAGAAGCTCCCCAGACTGAAAGAAAGAAATCTCTGAACAGAGCCTCAGGGGAGTGTGGGACAACATCAAGCTGCATAATATACATGCAGTAGAGGGAGGGCAGACAGGAGAAATATTTGAGCACAGTGTCCCCAAAAGTCCAAAATTTGATTAAAATTACGAACACACCAAGAATCTCGAGGAAATCCAGGTAGAAAAACCAGACAGAATATCACAATCAAATTGCCAAAAATCAATAATGAGGAGAAAATCTTCAGAACAGCCAGAGGGGAAAAAAATAAATTACACACAGAACAGTGTTAAAAATTAAAGTAGACTTCTTGTTAGAAACTTCAATCCACAAGACACTAAAGTGACATTTTTGAAAGCCCTGAAAGTTGGGGGGGGGGGGTGTCATCCGTCCATCTAGAATTTTACATCTATCAAAATGATGTTTTTTAAATGAAGGCAAAATAGAGGCTTTTCAAACGACCCAAAAGCTAGGAGAAATAACTACAGCAGACCTGCAATACACGCGCGCGCACACACACACACACACACACACACACACACACAACATTAAAGGAAAATCTTCAAGCAAAAGCAAATTTATACCAAATGGAAATTTGGATTTACATAAAAAATGAAGCATGCTGGAAATTGTAAATATGCAGATAATTATAGAAAACATTTTTCATTATTTAAAAAAAAATTTTAAAGATAATTGTTTAAATTTATAAAAATTAAAATGTGTCACAGAGTTTAAAACATCTCTAAAGTAGAACTTGTGACAACAATAGCACAAAGAATGGGTGGTTTTCAGGGTGTGGAAGTTCTCTCTTATAAGGTCCTTTAAACATACTTTTATTTGGATGGAGGCTGTGATGAGTAAAAGATATAGACTGAAACCCTAGGGCAAATATTTAAAAGTGAAAAACAGTAACAAAAAATATAAACTATAGTATATGGAGACAAAATGAAAAGCAACAAAGAGGTAAAACTAATACATCAGTGATAGAGATCAAACGGAATCACAAAATAAACTAAATTTAAAAAGAGGCAGGCAGGGCCCCTAGTGGCTTACTCTGTTAAGACTAAGTTAAGACTTAGGCTCAGGTCATGATCTCTCGGTTTTGGGGTCAAGCCCCGCCTTGGTCTTTTTGCTGTCAGCATAGAGCTGGCTTTCAATCTTCCGTGATCCTCTCTCTCTCTGCCCCTCTCCCGTTTGTGAGTGCTCTGTCCCCCCCTCTCAAAAATAAATAAACATTTAAAAAATAAATAAAAAGGCAGGAAAAGGGAGGAACAGAACAAATAGCAATATAGAAAACAAATGGCAAGGTAATAGGCTTCAACCTAACCAAAATAATCATCACATTAAATGTAAATTACCTAATCCCTCCAGTGAAAAGTAGACATTATTACACTTGATTTAAAAAACAACCCTGTGGGGCACCTGGGTGGCTCAGTCAGTTAAGCGTCCTACTTCAGCTCAGGTCATGATCTCGCGCTTTGTGAGTTCCAGCCCCGCGTCGGGCTCTGTGCTGACAGCTAGCTCAGAGCCTGGAGCCTGTCTTCAGATTCTGTAACTCCCTCTCTCTCTGACCTTCCCCTGCTCATACTGTCTCTCTCTCTCAAAAGTAAATAAAACACTGGGGGAAGAAAACACCTTTTTTTGAACTGCTGTCTTGATCCAATCTTGACCCTGGCTGGAAGTCACTGAGTTCCCCTTCTTGAGCAGCTGATTGAGTCTGCACTCCCACCTCTTCCTTTATTAGGGCTGGCACACCCCACACCCTGTGCCTTTGCCTGGCTGTCTGCTCCCCTTTGGAGCCGTAAATAACAGAGCTCTGCCTTTTGGTTATCCAACCATCTCTTGTGACCGCCCATCAAAAGAATCTTAACAGTCTTATAAAACATCCCATCCATACGCTAGCTACAGGAAACTGACTTAAAGAATAAAAGCAAATAGATTAAAAGCAAAATAATTGGAAAAGACATGCTGTGCGATTACACATCACAAGAAAGCTAGAGACAGACTATGTTGAATTGTATTCAGAAAAAGTAGACTTTGGAACAAATAATATTAGCAGGGATAAAAAGAGCCTTTTCATAATGGTAAAGGGGACGATTCATCGAGAAGGCATAATAATTCCAAGTGTGCAAGCATACAATAACATAGCTTTAAAATACTTGAAACAAAAACTTTGAGAACCAAAAGGAGAAATTTTGAGGCCAAGCTGAAGTTATTCTTGAAAATTTAATATTCCTTTCTCAACAATGAATAGATAACACAGACCAAAAAATGAGTCAGCATATAGGCAGTTTTATAACATTCCCAACTGATTTGACCTAATTGACCTTTATAGAACATTTCACCCAATAGGGGATTCATTCTTTGCAAATGGACATAGAATCCACTGCGGTGTCACATATTCTGGGCCATAAAACAAATCTCATTTAAATTTAAAAGGATCAGGGGCGCCTGGGTGGCTTAGTCAGTTAAGCGTCCGACTTTTGCTTAGGTCATGATCTCACGGTTCGTGGGTTCGAGCCCCGCGTCGGGCTCTGTGCTGACTGCCAGCTCAGAGCCTGGAGCCTGTTTCAGTCTGTGACTCCCCCTCTCTCTGACCCTCCCCTGCTCACGCTGTGTCCCTCTCTCTCTCCTCTAGAAATAAATAAAAATAAAACATTTAAAAAAAATAAAAAAAATAAATTTAAAAGGATCAAAGGTATTCCCTTTTCTCAGCCAGGTCTTGGGTCCCTTAGACCACATCCTCTGTGACTCCCGTTTCTTCACAGAATACATCTCCAGTTTCCTGCCACGTCAGGGATGGACCCTCCTGCCTCACTGCAGACCATCTTCCCGTTCTTAGCCCTACTCCTCACCCCTGCTCTCAAATTCCCAAGGCTTTTTCGGGGTTCTGCAAGGGAAATTAACTCCCTCCCCTCCGGCTTCCCCAGCTGCAGCCTTAGGTTTCTGTGTCCTTTGGTCTGATAAGTCAGGTAACAGTTATATTTCTCTTTCCAGCTCCGCCTAACATTTTTCTTTTGATATATCTTAGTTACCTCCATTCCATTTTCTTAGAACTTGTGATTTATGACGATTTCTCCCCCGCCGTGTTTTCCTCTCATTTTGCTGGGATTTCAGGAGATGGTGGAGAGAAAAGCAAGTGTTTAATCTGCCACATTTAACCAGAGACTTTCCAGAGCCTTTTAGAAACAGCAGACCATAACTCTGATAATCACTTTTAATTCAGTTACCTTCCCAGGAATGTAAAATGAGAGCCGCATAGGCCTCTGGGAAGTAAGAGTACTAGCCTGGTGTACATTCTGGTTTTTCTGATCAAACCTCACAATGTGTGATTCTTCTTAAGTCTCTGAATAGAATGAAACCAGATTGCAAAGCTCTAAACCCAGTGCCTTCAGAATTGTTTGCCAAGATGGTTGTATTTTGCTAGTAACAGTTACACCTTCCTCATTAATGTGCTCCCGAGTGTTTCATTCTCCCATAAAGCCACTGATGATAATGATTCTAATAGCCAGGGGGAAAAATAATACGTTACTGTCTTGTCAGGAAGAAGTCACCATAGGCATGTATTTTTCCTGGATGTTGGAGAGCATATAGACGTTCGGCCACTGTCTGTAGTCCTGTCTTGACATTTTCAAGTGAGGTTTGAAGTTTGGACAGATGGAAGAAGGTACTGGTCACTGCAGCCGTGAACCTCACTGCGAAGTCACAACAGAGCAGTGGGCTGAGAACCCAACAGGAAGGAGACCACTTCGGTCTTGGCTCTGCCTCTCTCGGGCCTGACGATCTGGGCAATCGTCCACCTCTCTGGGCTTCTGGGTTTTGTAAAATAGAGGGGAGGTCAACACAACCCCTTCCGTCTTTCTGGCTCTGCAAACACTAGATCTATACCAGTGCTTAGTAACGGCTCATATCCACAGAGAGAGATCTTCTGATTTGATAGAGAACTTACTCTGAGAGCGTGGGCCGGGCTCTATCCCCACCACCTGTTTCACTGGTAGTGTCCGGAGAGCGGTGATCACTTCTG
Organism: Hyaena hyaena; assembly: GCF_003009895.1. Classification (NCBI taxonomy): domain Eukaryota; kingdom Metazoa; phylum Chordata; class Mammalia; order Carnivora; family Hyaenidae; genus Hyaena; species Hyaena hyaena. The sequence continues at coordinate 67,754 of NW_024080838.1, forward strand.
GCACTTCCACACTTAGGCAGTGTTAGTACAGAAACTGACTCCGTCCCCTTGGAAACCTGGGCCAAGGACTGGAGAGGATGCCTTTGTGCCCTGATGCCAGCTTCCAGTCCCTGGCACTTAGGGCCTCTGGGTGGTTTGCTTTAAATCCTCAAACAAACAAACAAAAACCAGAAAAACTGTCTTTGGAGTAAGGGTCGTTTCAGGGTTCTGGGAGCTCCCTCCCCTCATAGCAGAGGCAAGTATGGGACTCCCAGAAGTAAAGACACCCACGTAGCCCAATCGCACGCAGCTGCACAGACAAGGTGCACCCTACGGGCTCCAGCTGGTCGTCAGGCACGTGGGCCACTGGCAAGCTGTGATGGGTTGAATTGCATCTCCAAAAAAAGATAGGTTACAGACCTAAGCCCCAGTACCTCGGAATGTGATGTTATTTGAAAATAGGGTCTATTTTCTGTTCAGATGCAGTTAGTTTAGATAAGGTCACACTGGCCAAGGGTAGGTCATTACTTAATCCAGTGTGACTGATGCCCTTGTAAGGGGATGATGAGAACATGCAAAATGGAGCAGAGGTCAGAGTTCCGCAGCTAGAAAGCAATAGACAGGGCGGGGGACCCACACGTTCGTACAGACAGCCAAGGTGAAAAGCATCTTTGGCCATCACCAGCTATCTTCTAACTAAAAAGTCATCAAGGAAATGTTTACGCCTGGCCACCTTCAGAACATAATTAAATGATCGTCAGTGTTTGCATCCTCAAGACAGCCCAGCCAGTGAAACGGAAAATCTCATACTCTTCTAGATGAATCCCTGCTGTCAACCCATCTGTGTTTCAAAGGTTGGACTTTGCTTCCCGGGCCTTGTTGACAACCTATCAACAAAATTGTTCAGTGTTTATCACATGCTATGAACTGGGCTAGGTGCTGGGGGTGCAGCCATCACCAGGGGATGGCATGGACCCCAGGGCCTCCCTCATAGAACTCAGGTTCTTATGAGAAGCACTGACATTAAACACACTATTTCAAATAATAAGTTAATAGATTTACAAGAGTGGCAAAGACCAAAGAGAAAAGTTTAGGATGCCCTGTCCACCTGTAAGGGAGATCTGACGGGAGTGTGCTGGTAAATGCTGGCTGCTACACCTCCAAAATTCCCTCACTTGTGGCCTTTGTGTAAATGCTGCCACCGTGACGGATTTCAGGTTTCCCTGTTGCCAAAGGCAGAGTTGGAGTGAGATACACAATAGGGGGCCAGTACTTGTGTTGCAAGTATAGATGGCCTCAGGAGCATGGATAATAGTACAACATAATAAATAATCAGGAGGTAAGGTTTCAAGTGTTTTTTTGTAATATAATGCATTTAACTGTGTTTGTATAATTTAATTTCTAATGATCCTGCTTAACATCCAGTTGTAAACCTGCACCTCTCCCAAGCTGGAACAAGTTCGATGCTGGGGGTTAAGCAAGGCGCCTAGGGCAGTGACACTTAAGGGAGGTGACACTAGGGAGGTGACATCCTTAACCTGAAGGATGAATTGGAATTAGCTAAATACAGAGGAGGTGAGGAAGACCATTCCCGACAGGAGCCATGGCATGTAAGAAAGTCCTGGGATTAGGGGCACCTGGATTGCTCATTCGGTTAAGCATTGGACTTTGGCTCAGATCATGATCTCATGGCTTGTGAGTTCGAGCCCCGTGTCAGGCTCTCTGCTGTCGGCACAGAACCTACTTGGAATTCTTTGTCCCCTTCTCTCTTCCCCTCCCCTATTTATTCTCTCTCTCTCTCTCTCTCAAAAATAAACATTAAAAAAAAGAAGGCCCTGGGATTAAAGAGAGCCTAGCATGCCTGAGAAACTGATGGCAAAGAAGATGAGGGGAAACGTGGAAAAAAGAGACTAAAGAGAAAGACAGGGACCGAATCATACAGAACCTTGCAGTCCATGGAGAGGATCTGGGCTTTATCCTAAGTGCAGTGGAAGACTATAGAAAGTGTTAAGGAGGGGAGTGATAATCAGATTTTAAGTATGTAAAATATTCTATTCTGTGAATGTATTAAATGACTCAAAGGTAGATATAAGACACCAAAAGTACAAATAATGAAAAAATAGATAAATTGGACTTCATCAAAATGTAAAACGTTTGTACATCAAAGGGCACTACCAAGAGAATGAAAAGACAACCCACACAATGGAGAAATTCACAATCGTGTATATTATAAAGACCTCTACCTCCGCAGCTGTAAACCAGCCAAGCCAATTAAAACATGAGCAGAGGACATGAATACGCATTTCTCCAAGGAAGGTATACAAATGCTCAACAAGCATTTAAGAAGATGTCCAATGTCATTTGTCATTAGGTAGGTATAAATCAAAACCACAGTAAGATAGCACTTCACGTTCATTAGGATGACTGTGATGAAAACAAAACAGAAAACAGTAAGTGTGGTGAAGATGTGGAGAAATTGAAACTCTCTAGTTTCTGGTGGGAATGTAATATTTTCCAGCCCCTGCTAAAAAACAGGGGCAGTTCCTCAGTAATCCTCAATGTAGATTTCTATATGACCTGGCAATTCCATATGTAGGTATCCCAAGAAAATGGAAATGGGTGTTCAAACAAAAACATACACAAATGTGCATTGCAACACTATTCACGGTAACCAAAAGGTAGAAACAAACGGGACACCACTCAGCAGCAGGAGTGGATAAACAAAATGTGAAGTATCTACACAATCGATACTATTTGGCCATAAGAGAGAAATGCTAATACATAAAGCAACACGGATAAACCTTGAAAACATTATTCAGACTGAAAGAAGCGAGGCACAAAAAGCCACATGTGGTATAATTTCAGCTATAGGAAATATCCAGAACAGACAAATTTATAGAGACAGAAAGTAACTTAGTGGTTGCCAGGAGGCAGTGCTAGGGGAGAATAGGAAGTCCTGCTTAATGGACATGAGGTTTTCTTGGGGGATGATGATAATATTCCAGAACAAGACAAAGTGATGTTTGCACAACATTGTGAATGTAGTAAATGCCACCAAACTGATGCATTAAAATGGCAAATTGTGTTATGTGCATTTTACCATGATAAGAAAGACAGTGAGCGCAGGGAGCCTGCTGGGCGATGTTTGGTTGGCAGAATTGTAGGGACTTGGGATTGAGGGGAGTAGGTCACGGGTAACCTCCGAGTCTTTGATGATAGCTACGGCATGACTGGTGATGGCATTTACCAAAACAGAAAAATTCTGAAAGCGGATCCTGAGTTCCCTTTGGGACACGCTGTGACCGAGATACCTGGGGAGTGTTCTCCCTGACAGAGAATCTCACGAAGTCAGTTGGCTACATGGTGTGTCTTCTTCATGCTCATTACCTTGATCTCCAGATGGCTGCTGCTCCCCCAGGCTTCCCGTCTCTGTGACAGAAAAGACTTGGAGGTAGCGGTGCAGGACAACAGGGGGAAAAGAACAGAAACCCTTAGCTTGCGTCTCATTGGTCAGATGAGTGTCACGTGGCTACCCCTTTGCTGCAAGAGAATGTGGGAGGGTAGTTTGAGTGGGCACATGGCAGCTCCTGAACAAGACCTTGATTCTGTTTATGGGGATGAAACTGAGATGGATATGGGGTAGGCGAATATCAGTGTCTACCATATGGTGTAATTAACATCATGAAGAATGCCAGCAGAATTTGTACAGGAAGGCTGGAAGATAATACCCGGTGGAGATTCAGTATCCTCTTAACTTGTCACTGAGGCTGAGTGATGTCAATTCCTTTCATCTTTCTTCACAGTTTAGTTACGTTTTTCAAAATTCAGTCATTTCAGTAACTTCTCCCCACGTCGCTTTGACTTTCCAGCATCCCTTGTGAGCTATCCCTTGGAGTTACTCTTCCTATAAAGGAAGAATAGTGGAGATCAGCCTTTCTCAGTTGGGAAGTTCTGTAAAGTATGTGCGTTGGTGCTGTGCCCTAGAAAAATAAAGTTAACCACACAGATGAAAGATGTTCCTAACTCTTGTTTGACACATAGGATATTGATAGCATATGGAGCCAGGAAGGTTTTCCGTCACCCATAACATGGTAAAATATTCATTTCCTTATTCTACCTCAGATAAAATTTCATTGTTTGGCTTTGGCTCAAAGATGAGACCATTTAAGGAATAAAACAAACTTTCAGCCCTTCATGAGTAAGCCTAATCTAAAACAAATTTAGTATTAAATTACCAAAAAAGACATGCCATTTAAAAAATGTCAACTAACACAGAATGACTGAATTTTTACACTTCACTTTTAACATGTGAACACCCTCAGAAACATCAGGATTGAAGTGTCTGATGCTATTCCAGGCATGCACGTACACTCAGAGGAGCACTTACCAGAGACAGATGTTGACTCCTGGAAGTCATTCAACGTTTGAGAATTATTTAGGGCAAGCGGTGTCATTTTCCTTTACTTACCTCCAGAGACCAGTGTTAATGTTTGCCTTGTGAGCCTAGGAGAAAATATCACCTTTCTCTCCCATACTTCGAGGCTCTGTTGCCTCATTTATAAAACATATAACCATTCCTCTCGCTAATTCCACTTGTAGGCATTAAATTTCACTCAGCATTTTTTTGTCTTTGCTGTTTTAAGAAAACACAATTTAGAAAATAATAACTGCAATGGCACAGTGCAGTGTGTTGTACTTATAAAGATCCCTGGAGGGCTCCTGGGTGGCTCAGTCCGTTAAGCATCTAACTTTGGATCAGTCATGATCTCACTGTCCATGAGTTCGAGCCCCAGGTTGGGCTCTGTGCTGACAGTTCAGAGCCTGGAACTTGCTTCAGACTCTGTATCTCCCTCTCTCTCTCTGCCCCCCCTTCTCACGCTCTCTCTCTCTTTCTCTCTCTCTATCAAAAATAAAGAAATATTTTAAAAATTAAAAGAAAGAGGGGCGCCTGGGTGGCTTAGTCGGTTAAGCGTCCGACTTTCGCTTAGGTCATGATCTCGCGGTTCGTGGGTTCGAGCCCCGCATCGGGCTCTGTGCTGACTGCCAGCTCAGAACCTGGAGCTTGTTTCAGTCTGTGACTCCCTCTCTCTCTGACCCTCCCCTGCTCACACTGTCTCTCTCTATCTCCTAGAAATAAATAAAACATTTAAAAAAAAATTAAAAGAAAGAAAGAAAGAAAGAAAGATCTCTGGGAATCAGGACACTGTGATTCTCTTCCAGATCTTCCAACAGATCTGGGCAAGTCCCTCTGGTTTTCTGGGTTTCTGTTTTCTCATCTGCATATATATTTAAAATAGGGGAGCAAGGGAAGGCTTTGGGTGACTAATCCACAATGTCCCTTCAAGCTCTAGTTTTCTGTAATCTTTATATGTATGCCAAGGTTTTGGGTCGATGTAGCAGTAAATTTTGCTTCCATCAGCTAATATGGGGAAAGTGACTTGCCATGGCTTAGTTCTTTACAATGTTTTTGTAATCAAAAATTTGGAGGGAGACAGCTATCTGTCATTGGTTGAATGATACAGTGTCAGGGACAACATCTTCTTTTTTCTTTTTCACGGCTTTGTAGAAGTTTAGTCAACATACAATAAACTCCACTAATTAAATTGTACTATTTGATGAATTTTGACACATGTATGTATCCATGAAACCATCACAGCACTCAAGATGGTGAACACGCCCATTACCCTCAAGAGTTTCCTCATTCTCCTTTTTAATCCCTCCCTCTTGTCTCCCCTCACACTCCTCAGGTGACCACTGATCTGCATCCTGTCACTATAAATTAGTTTGCATTTTCGAGAAACTTGTATGAATACAATTCATAGTATGTACCCCTTTTGCCTGACTTTTTTAGTGTGTATAATTATTTTGAGATTATCCATGTTGTGTCATGTATCAGGAATTTATTGCTTTTAATTACAAAGCACTGTTCTACTGTATGGATATATCACAGATTGTTTATGCATTCGCTTCTTGAAGGGCATTGATATTGTTTCCAGACTTTTTTTTTCAATTGGTTCCAGAATTTGACTATTACAAATGAAGTCACCATGAACATTTGTGTAAAAATCTGTCTGGATATGTTTTTCTTTTCCTCTTAAGTAAATATCTAGGAACAGAATGGCTGAATCATATGATAACTAGATGTTTTTGGTTTTGTTTTTGTTATAAGGAAAGTGCCAAACTGTTTCCAAACATGGTTCCACCATTTTGCATTCCTACCAGCAGTGTAAGAAAGTTCCAGTTCTTCTCCATCCTTGGCAACACCAGGTATGGTCATTTATTTTTTCACTCTAGCCATTCTAATAAGCGAATAATAGTATCACATTGTGGTTTTAATTTGCAGTTCCCCAATGATGTTAAGTATCTCTGCATGTGCTTATTTCTAATCATTTTCCTGGTGAAGCGTGTCCAAAATTTTGTCCACTTCTTTATTGCGTTGTTTGTTATCCTCTTCAAGTTTTGAAGATTCTTTATTCTGGAAACAAGGCTTTTATCAGATATATGATTTGCAAATATTTTCTCTGAGTGAGCAGTTTATTCATTCTTATGACTGTGTCTTTGAAAAAGCAGAAGTTATTTATTTTGACAAAATTCAACTTATAAATTATTTATTTTATGAATTCTGCTTTTAGCAGTGTATCTAAGAAATCTGTGTGTAACCCAGAGTCACAAAGAGTGTCTACATTTTCTTCTAGAAGCTTTTTAAGAACAAATTTTAGATTTTACAGTTAGGCCAGTTGAGTTAAATTTTGAATGCAGTGTGAGATATAGATCAGCTTTTACTTTTTTTCTTTTTGCCGTTGGACATTCAGTGCTTACAGCATCCTTTGATGAAAGGACTGTCCTGTGCTGAATTGCTTTTATAATTTTGTGAAAAGTTGTTTGGATTTATTTCTTGTCTCTCCATTCTGCTCCATTCATCTATTTGTTTAGTTTTATGTCAGTATCACCCTGATTATTGTAGCTTAATAATAAATTTTGAAATTAGTAACAAAAGTCCTGTAATTTTTTTCAAAGATGGATAGCTATTTTTTGTCCTTTCATTATAATATGAGTTTTAAAATCAGCTTGTTATTTTCTACAAAAAAAAAAAAAAAAAAGCAGCCTCCTGGGATTTGGGTTGGGATTCACGGAATCTATAAATTGAGGAGGAGTAATGGTGGTGTTGTCATATTGAGTCTTCAGATCTGTCAACGGAGTTTATCTGTCCATTTATTTGTGTATTGGACGTTTTCTTTCAGTAACGTTTTCAGTATACAGATGTATATTTTTGTTAGATTTATCCTTAAGTATTTCATATATTTTATGTATTGAAATTAGTATTCCTTTAAAATGTTTAAGTATCTCAGGGTGCCTGGGGGGCTCAACCGGTTAAGCATCTGACTTCGGCCCAGGTTGTGATCTCAAGGTTTGTGGGTTCGAGCCCCATGTCGGGCTCTGCGCTGACAGCTCAGAGGCTGGAGCCTGCTTGGGATTCTGTGTCTCCCTCTTTGCCTCTCCCTGGCTTGTACTATATCTCTCTCTATCTCTCAAAAATGAATAAATGTTAAAAAAAAATGTTTAGTTTTTAAATATCTGATTGTCCACTGCTAGTATATAAAAATACAATTGATTTTTTTATGTTGTACATGTATCCTGCTAACTTGCCAAACTTACTCATTCTCATAGCCTTTTTTTGTAGATTCCACTGGATTTTTCTACAGATTATGTTACCTGTGAATAGATGGTTTTATTTCTTTCTTTCCAATATGAGTGCTTTTTATTTCTTTTTCATGACCGATTTTACTGGCTAGGACCTCAAGGGCGTCATTGAACAGAAGTATTGACTCATCCTTGTCTTTTTTTTTTTTTTTTTTCTTTTTTAATTTTTTTTTTTAATGTTTTATTTATTTCTAGGAGAGAGAGAGAGACAGCGTGAGCAGGGGAGGGTCAGAGAGAGAGGGAGTCACAGACTGAAACAGGCTCCAGGCTCCGAGCTGGCAGTCAGCACAGAGCCCGACGCGGGGCTCGAACCCACGAACCGCGGGATCATGACCCAAGCGAAAGTCGGACGCTCAACCGACTAAGCTACCCAGGCGCCCCTTTCCTTGTCTTGTTCTTAATCTTAGAAGGAAGCACTTAGGCTTTCATCATTAAATATGATGTTAACTGTACATTTTTATAAATGTCTTTTACTGGGTTAAGGAAAACTCCTTCTATTCCTAGTTTGCCAGGAGTTTATGTTGGGAGCGAATGCTTGCATTTTGTTAACTTTATTTTTCTGATTTATTGGATCTTTTTACAGAGTTGTTTTGTTAGGTTTCTAGTTTGTTTTTTAGTGAATTATTGCTAGAGCATTGCTGATAGATTTTTTTTTTCAGGTGCTAAACCAGTCTTTCATTTCTGTCTATGGTTTTCTTGTAATGTCTTGGTTTTAGTCTAATGGTAATAATGGCTTCATAGAATACATTAGGACATGTTTTCCTCATGTTTAACTTTGGGGGGATATGCTTTGTATGATTAGTATTATTTCTTCCTTAGATGTCTGGTAGAATTTCTGAGTGGAGCCATCTGGGCCTAGAGTCTTATTTATAGGAACATGTTTACCTACAAGTTCAGTTTCTGCAATAGATATATGGTCATTCAGGTTATCTTTGTGTGTGTGAGTTTAACAATGTCTTTCAAAGAATTTTTCCATTTCACCTAAGCTACTAATTTTAACGAATGCATAAAAGTATTCATTATATCCTATTACTATCTTTTTCATATCCATAGAATGAAATCTATAGTGGTATTACTTCTGTCTTTTCTAACGTTGGTAATTTGTGTCTTCTTTTTCCTAGTGTGATTTATCAATTATACTGACCTTCTGACTGTTGGTTTCATTGGTCTTTCTCCTCTTCCATCACCAGCTGCTGCCCCTCCCTCTCCCCTTTCCCCTCCCTTCCCTCCTCCCCTGTTCCTCCTCTCCCACCCCTCCTCCTCTTCCTCCTCTTCTCCCTCCTCTCCCTCTCCTCTATTTCACTGTTTTCTGTCCTGGTATTAATTATTTCCTCTCTTCTGTTTACTTGGTTCTTCTGTTTACTTGATACTTTTGATTCTGTTTCATTGATTCTTTTTCTAGTTCTTTAAGATGGAAACTTAGACCTCTGATTTGAGACCACTGATTTTAAGATGTTTCTTCTTTGCTAATATATAGATGTTTAATATTATGATATTACCCCCTCGCTACTGCTTTAGTGGCATCCCATTAAATAGGACGTGTTGTAGTCTTTTTTTTTTTCCAGTTCAAACTACTTTCTAATTTTCCTTTTGACTTCTTTGTTCATAATTGTTTAGAAAAGTGTTTAGTTTCCAAATATGGGGGGATTTCCCAGAGAACTTTCTGTTACTCATTTCTAATTTAATTCCATATGGTCAGGTAGCATATCATAATCCATTCAGGTAGTTCTTTTTCATGGCCTTAGGTAATTTTCTGACATGCATGTGCTGATCAGTAATAGGCTAGAACTCAAGGAGGGCCCCCTGCAGATCTCTGGATTTTTCTCTTTATATAGCTCTTTCTTCTCTGGTTTTCTGTCCTGCTGATTCTACCCGCTGTGGTCTCCTCAGACTCTGTGTCACCTCCACTCAGGGGTTCTGCTGGGCTCTACCTGGTTTCCTCCTTCCAGCTCCACAGCCTGGAAACTCTTACAAGGCAGCTTTCTGGGGCGCCTGGGTGGCTCAGTCGGTTAAGCAGCCGACTTCAGCTCAGGTCATGTTCTCACGGTTTGTGGGTTCAAGCCCTGCGTCGGGCTCTGTGCTGACAGCTCGAAGCCTGGAGCCTGCTTCAGACTCTGTGTCTCCTTCTTTCTCTGCCCCTCCCCTGCTCATGCTCTATCTCTCTGTCTTTCAAAAAAAAAACATTAAAAATTAAAAAAAAAAAAAGGCAGCTTTCTGGGCCAACTCTAGGCTCCCATTCTTTTTTTTCTGGCCGTTTATGCATCACTGTTTTTCATTGCCTGATGTCCCCGGGTCTTGAAATCTGTCCTTTCATACATTTTGTCCTCTTCTATGTTCATTTCAGGTTGAAGGGTACATCTGGTCCCTGCTAGACCGTCTCAGCCAGAAGCAGAAGTCCCTGAGGGGCAAGTGGGTGTTTACCATCTTCATCTTTCCCTCAGGCTTTCCCTCATGCACAGGGCCCAGTAATGATCACAGAATGGTTACTGTATCACCAAGCATGTCATTACATTTAACCCAGGATTTAATACCAGCCATGCTTGTCCGTTTCATTTTAAATGCAACCTGTTTTTCCCAGAGGTCCCCTAGCAAATTTACCCTTTGGTTCAGATGAGGTCACCTGCCATTCTCACCTGCAAATGAGTCTGAGAAAGCAGGAAATAGTATTGTCCTGATTGGCTTACATTTAGGAGTGATTTATCATCAGATGTGTTGTCTGCCACCCCAGAAGAATTGTGGAAGGAAGGGGGAGGGGACATAGGATATTGGGTGGGTAATTAATTAATAGAGCCTGCCTCTGAAGCAACCAATAAAACCCTCTACAGAAAGTGAGAACAATGTCCTCTCTGCCCTGGAGCCTCTTTGCCCTGCACATGGTCCACTGAGGCTTTTCCTCACACTTGTCTGCTTTCTGATCACTCTATAGCTGCTAAAGAGTCCTGTGTCGTGAGGGCCAGAATAACATCCTGGCACTCCCTGAGGTCTGTTTCTCCCCTGCAGAGAGTTCTCTGAAGCTCTAAAATATCAAACCAGGAGAAATGGCCAATGAAACTGCTAGTTGATTAAGGCTCTTTAATGAGATTTTCTGTTATTTGCTTGCAAATAAGTTACAATAGCAAATAGACATTTCATCCATGCAGTATGTACTTTACTAACTCCACAGTTCATCTCTGTAGGTTTCTTAAAGCACATTTATCGGTCCTTTGTTTTGTTTATGCTGCTTGGCTCAACTCACAGGTGATGAGAGAGAATGATGACCCTGTTAGTTCCCAGCGCTCCTCCCAGCAGTCAGGATGTATGAGTGAGAAGTTTCAGATGGATGGAGCCCTTCACGAACTTGACTTGCTGACTTGTAGGCAAAGGAGACACTTTATTGGACCAGGGAGGCATCTTTCTGTACAAACCCTTGCTGGCTCAGGTTTGGATCAGTGATACAGGCTCCCAGAGACTTAGGTGTGAACTTCACAGACAAAGCAAAACAACTACTTTTACACCAACATTTTAAGTCCCAAGGTTGACATATAGGTGTCAGGATGAAGGGAAAGTGGTCTTATCTTGACTTGCTTCACAATTTAGTTAGGTAAAGATGCTCACGAAGTAAAGAATGTCAAATATTTTCTCCTCCCTCAATCTTTAAACTAATTCTGGACAGTTTCAGTTTCATGAAACATTCAGATGAGTTTTGAGCAGAATTTCCTGCTTAGACCGCTGTGGCTGAGAAAGATTCAGGGATCGTAAGGTTTGAGCAGTAAAGAATAAACTCTCTAACTGAGCAGGGTCTGAGGACAGTTTGGGGAAGAAAGACGTAGGAGGGGTATCTGGCTGACAAGAAAATTGGAAGAGAGTAGTCTAGCTTAGAAAAGAATACCGGGGGTGCCTGGGTGGCTCAGTCAGTTAAGCATCCAATTTTGGCTCAGTTTGTGATCTCACGGTTTGTGGGTTCGAGCCCCACGACGGGCTCTGTGCTGACAGCCAACTCAGAGCCTGGAGCCTGTCTCAGATTCTGTATCTCCCTCTCTCTTTGACCCTCCCCTGCTCACGCTGCCTCTCAATCACTGCCCCCCTCCCCAGAAATAAATAAAACATTAAAAAGAAAGAAAGAAAGAGAGAGAGAGGGAGGGAGGGAGGGAGGGAGGGAGGAAGGAAGGAAGGAAGGAAGGCAGGCAGGCAGGCAGGCAGGCAGGAAGGAAAGGACGAGGCGAGACGAGAATACCTGGCTGGAGGAGACAGATGGGATCAGTGGAGAAATAGCACTCTATAGAACATTAATTCTATATTAGTAAGGATGGACTAAGTTATGCCGCAGTAACAATTTCCAAATCTCGAAGGCTTACTGCAACAGAGGTTTATTTCTCTTGCATGCAAAATCCTCTCTGGGTCCAGGCAGCTCCCCAGGGCAGTTATTCTCTGCACAATGACTTAGTTCTTCTGGCTGCTTCAAACTTTTGGGCCTTCTGGCTCAGCAAAAGGCCTTCTCTGTGATTTTCTTGGTGTAACCGAAAAAGCCTAGAGGCTCACACATGGGCATTTCACTGTCTCAGCCTAGAAATGACAGATGCCATTACAGGGGCCATCAAAACTAGTCACACAGCCCTGTCCAGCTGCAAGGACTGCAGGGACTCGGGAGCGCAGACTTCCCTGTGCCTAAAATAGGGAAAGAACCAGACGCTGGTCGACACGATAATGTTAAACATTCCGCTCCAATTCATGAAGCTTCTCTTGGGGAAGAATTCTTTGCCAAGTTTGCAGGTTCAGAATTTCTTTCCAGAAGGGATTCATGGGCACCTTCGTGGTTAGAGGAGGTATGCAGGGACTTGTTTTAAAACTGCCTAGAAAGAAGCAAGCATTACGTGGATTCGTTTTTCCGGCAGCTTTGGAGGATGTGGACGCAGGCTCTGAGACCCGGTGCCACCTGTCTCCTCTCCCCTGTCTGTTGCCTCCAGTGCCTGGGCTCTAAGTGTGATGCAGTGAGCATGTGCACATTTGGTACCAGCTGAAGCACCAGATGGGCAGGCCACCAATGGGCCGCCAAGGGCAGGGAGGCCTGGGAACCGGTGGCAGTACTACTGAGACACTGGTTCCACACGTCACGGTCCATCAATCTGTGCCAGTCCCTTGTTGCAACCTCTTTTTCCTGCGGATATCAGCAGTGCCACACCTGCCCTGGCGCTAATGTGTCTTCTCAGAGCAGGCGACCGGGAAAGCCCGATCAATAGATGAGATTCTTGCCCTGACTCTGGGAGCTCATCTCCTGTTAGGAGCGTGTCCCTGTGTCTGGAAGAGCAGGGGAGTCGAGAGCAGTACTTACACGGTTGTCTCAGCGGGAACGAGACTGCTCAGCACTCAACCCAATCAATGAACTGGGAGGAAGGCAGACAGGAAGACGTGCAGCCAAATGATGCACAGCCTCTCCACGCTGGGAGGTTCCTGTCAGTCTGGGGATTCAGAAATCAAACCCTAATGGGGCCAGGGACAGTGAGACTTGTACCTGATATAGCCATGTTTGGCCCTTCAGTGGCATCCTCAGCCACTTTCCAGCCTGCCGAGTCCGGTGACCCGATGCTGGCGTTGTGCTCTGTGTCTCCTAAAGGCTCAGTCTGCCTTGCACCCAAAACTGTGATCTTTTATGGATCTGCCTAAGGGAAAAGAAGAGAAAATAAATTCATCCTTGGCTTTCCCTTTGTACAAGTCCCCAGATAAGCAGATCTTTCCTCCTCCTCAGTGCTGACTCACCCAGGACGGCCTCTCTCCTATGATGCCTACTCTTGATAAATCCTCCTTAGATGTGCCTGTATTAGTACCGTTCCCTTAGCTGATTCTCTGCTGTTCTGAACACTGTGGTACAAATGCATAATAATTAACATGTTTTCTGCCTTTTCAATTAGTGAATTTTCCAAATCAACTAATTCATTTTAATTCCTCAAACGTACTGATCCATCCATTTACCTTTGTCCCCCTTTTGCATATTATTACATATATACATGTATGTACATATATAAATATATCTATTTTAATTTATTAAAAAATTAATTTTAAGTATAATAAATTAAAATAGTTATGTATATTTTTATATGTGTATATATGTAATATGTATTTGATATACGTAAATATAGTAAGTAAAGTATTCTATTGGTGCTTTGGGGGATTTTGGAGAAAGAAAGTGGTGAAATGGAGCTGGTGAAGGGTATTAAGCATTCCTGGACATGACACCAACAGTGACCAGTCCAGGAGGGGATACTTAGGCTGCCCCTGGAGTGAACAGAAAGTTGGTCATGCCAAGTACAGAGGGAGAGTGAGCTTGGTAGGTCTAAGGTCGAGGGAGAAGATCATGGTCAAGGATTCTAGAAGGCAAAGCAGAGAGTGTTATTTGGGAGATCAGGTTTCACAGAACTTTGTCATTTGGGAGAGGTGTTCAGAAGAAATTGGTTGTGTTAAGCAAGGAGAACATGATGAAATTCTGAGTTTTTCTGACATGACCCCATCTCCGACCTACCGTTGCCTTTCATTTCTGGTGTGATACTAGTTTTTACCATTTAAGAGAATATAAAGTTTTCTTTTAAAGCAAATGTATTTAAGAAAACAGAGTAGAACTAGAAAAATAGTGAAAAATAATTTTTTTCAACGTTTATTTATTTGTGAGACAGAGAGACAGAGGGTGACCAGGGCAGGAGCAGAGAGAGGGGGAGACACAGAATCTGAAGCAGGCTCTAGGCTCTGAGCTGTCAGCACAGAGCCGGATGCAGGGTTCGAACCCACGAACCATAAGATCATGACCTGAGCCAAAGTCAGATGCTAACCAGCTGAGCCACCCAAGAGTTCCTACTAAATAAATAATATAGATATAACTGAAACCATCAAGGCGGGACTTGAATGACTGAAGTTAGGGCAATGCTGCCCTCAGGCAGAGCAACAAGGAGCAATCTGGGTCCCACACCACTTAGAGGAGATGCCCAGTACTCTGCCAAGGATTTGAGAAAGCAGCAGCCTGCTGATGGAAGCAGAAATGGCACCACCCAGGGTTGTGCTCAAAGTCCATATGTAGGTAGACAGAATATTCCGTATCTCATCGGTCACCTGATGGATGACCAAGAAGCATCAGGGCCATCATTCAAAATGCCAGTCACTGCCTCCTTGAGACCCTGCACTGTCATCGACCTTTCAAGTTGCTCTTGACAATTATTTTAAACAGATTTCCACAGCATGAAATATTAACAGATAGGAGACTCGCTGTAATTTCTCTTGAACGTTATACTCTGTTAAGAATGGCCTCACAATTATAGAAACATAACTGATAATTAATAACTGCTGGCACACACATACACAATGATAAGAATTATGTTATAAAAATACCAAGTTTTCTTGATGTGACCATCTATGTAAAAAATCTGTATTTCTGGGGCGCCTGGGTGGCTTAGTCGGTTAAGCGTCCGACTTTCGCTTAGGTCATGATCTCGCGGTTCGTGGGTTCGAGCCCCGCGTCGGGCTCTGTGGTGACTGCCAGCTCAGAGCCTGGAGCCTGTTTCAGTCTGTGACTCCCTCTCTCTCTGACCCTCCCCTGCTCATGCTGTCTCTCTCTCTCTCTCCTAGAAATAAATAAAACATAAAAAAAAAAATTAAAAAAAAATCTGTATTTCTGAGAATACCTGTATCTCTGAAATCCAATTGCAGTTTCACAGTTGATGTGAAAAAAAGCCTTACCAGGATATCCAGGGCCCTGATGTTTTTAATGTACTTTGAAATTATAACATAAATTTAAGAGAAGGATTCTTCATCTCATTGTTAAAATGAGTTATAAACATTTATTATTTCTATCATGTACATGATAGAAAAGAGCTAATAATCCTTTTCTGATCTGACAGAACAGTCTTGCAAATATGTAGAGTCTTACAAAATCCCTTTATTCAAATTGTACCTCCAAGGACACTTGGTTGCTAATTATACATCTTCATACAGGCGTCTGTGTGGAAACACAAGGAAAACAAAACCAATGTTCTTGAGAGGGCTCGCAGTCCACCACCTTATCAATATGATTCTTTTCACTGAGCCCCGACATAGGTGATCCTCTCTGGGGCTTCCCTGGGGAGAGACAGCTCCATCTTGTTCATTGTGAAGAGTAGCAATTTAAAGTTGTGTTCTGGAATTTCATTAGTTAACTTTCAAAACAAGAGTCTGGCCTAAAGACCAATTTTATCGGCAAAAATAGAGAAAGGGATGAGATGAACTATATTTAAACACAGTTACATGTGAGCGCATAGCACTAACTATTCCTTGTATTGTTACAATGTGCAAAAGACTCCAAAATGCAAGAACTGGCTAAATAAAGCGGAGGGGTCAGTGTACCATGAAACAAAAAGTAATTCAAAAGAATCTTTATTTAGACTGAATGTGGAAATGACTTGAATTCAAACTTTGAGAGAAAAAGTAATGAATGAAAAAATAAAAACGTGAATGAGCATATATATGTATGCTTTTAGCTTTTGCTGAGAAAAAAAATGGGCCATTTAATGTATTTTCCTCGTTTCTCAAATGTTAGGAAACCATTGGTGTACCTTCTAGCGATGATATCTCAGGACTGACAGAATGTGGTACTTCCGCCGCCAAGATACAGTGCTCTAAAATCTGTGTTGCCAGCTCTGGAGTTAGACTAGGGAAAATAAATCAGTATGGCCTGAGGAAATTTTGCAGAATGTGGAAACATTTACCCTAAACATTAAGCCAAATCACTGATCTTAAAAGAATTATCTCCAGGCATAGTATGGACTTTGCAATTATTTAAAACTGAATATTCTTCAAATGAATTGATGCACTGTAGAATCTTTGAGTCTAAAAGACCTGAGGAGGGTTCTCTTCCTAATTCAGGTGGCCCCTCTATAAAGCTCCTGAGTATTGTTTAAAAAAAAAAAAAAAAAAAATCTACATAGATAGTGGTTGCCTGTAAATTTCTTAATAGAATATGCAGAGCAGGTTGCATTTCCACTCAGAAAAAAAAATAATTAATCCCAAGCCCTGTATTTCAGTTATGTTTAAGCTTGACCATGAGTCACAGAGACTGAAAACAGTAGTAGTTTAAAGAAGGCAGACGCTTACTCCTTTCCTTTGTTCTGGCACTTTGGCTCCCCAAGGTCCTCAGAGACTCAGCCCCTTTCTACTCATTTTCCCTCATGACCCAAGATGGTGGCCAGAGCTCCAGCTATCCTATCTGTATGCCAGGTGGTAGCATGGAAGATAGGCATAAAAGAAATGGGCAAGCCATATGGGAGCTTCTGCTTAAAGAACATTCTCAGAAGCTACCAAACGATATTTCAGCACACGTTTCTTGACCAGGGTTAAGTCATGTTGTTAGGCTAAGCTGCAGGAGACAAAGAGAAATCTTTTTATTCTGGGGAGCTAGATCCCAGTGGGGAAAAAATGGAATTCTATTAATATGGAAGAAGGGAAGAATGTATAGTGAGGGGAAAACAGCATTCTCTGCAAAACTTTTAGCCAAAGCTATTGAAACTGGTAGGTGTTTGGTAATTGAAAAAGTTAAAGTAGGGAATCACAAAGAAGATAAATATCTTGATATTTTAATATCTTAATATTAATGACATTTACCTTAAATGCTCTTTTTCAGTTCCAACATAACAAAGTATGTTCATTCTTCACTTACTTTGAGTACAAGACAGCTAATTGCAGTTAGTCTTGGACCCTCTAAGTGAAGATCCTTAAAGAGAAGCTGAAAGCTTCTGGTTTGGTTGAACACTCGAAGATTGAGGGAGAGTGGCGGCCTGCAAAAGGGCATGGCAGCTCGTGCCCTATGCTCTCCTCCATCTAGCTGTTCCTGAGTTATACCCTTTTGTAATACACCAGTAATCTGATTTTTTTATGACTGATTCATGGAGCTAGGAAAGACCCCACAAACGTCTTCAGCACCTCTGGTTGCATAAAAGCAGAAGGTGACATCCCCAGTATGGCCAAGGGGTTTAGTCCCATCTTATTTGTTTGATTAGAAATCTGTGTTATAAGAATAAAGATATCCAGGATAAGGTAACTGAGCTGGATGGCACTCCCTTGGTTCTGACAGCTGCGGCACCCATGACAATACCCCTTTCTTACCCAGTGCGTTCTCCATGCTGTCTGAATCCTGAAAGAAGACAGCCACCAAAACCAGGATTTGACCACAAAGATGGAAGAACAGGGCCTGGCCGATGCTGTCTAACTGTGGGTTGTGAAGTTCAGAAGACGGATGACAGGACTTTTCTGAAATCTGCTAGTGGCACAGCCAAGCCATGTACGAACTCGCTGTTCAAATACCTGAACTTTTGGAATCTGTTAAGAGATTTTCATCTCTTGCCTGATGTGAACTTGCAAATGTTTGAAGGCTTCTATCTTTGTCATGATTTGGGTTTGGGTTTTCTCTTTTGCTTTTTGCCTTTTCCAAATGTTTAACTTAACTTTCATAGAAATAACTCACACTCACATTTTCCCCGTTTTACATTTTAAGTGATGTTTCTACAGAGGATGTTTAAATGGAATCCTTCCCTTGTCTCAATGTTGCCTGAGGCCCAACAACTGAAAATAAAGGTTATTAGTACACATCTGAAGAGAGGGCACAGATCATCTTTGCCCGATTGGCTAAGGGGTATGGCCAGAAATTTCCACCACCACTTAGCTTTTCACTAACTTCCCAGCTACATGAGAAAGGGAGGTTGATGAAAGGAATTTCTTCGAAGAGAAGATCAGGGAGTGACCTTCAGGTGAACTGCTAGAAGAGCATGATGTGTATCCCTGGAGATGAAGGTCACTAAGACTGGAAGCTGGACTTGTGCCTAGAAAAGTTTGAAGTGAGAAGCTGGGCCTGGCTGCAGAAGGAGAGAGTGCAGGGGAGAACAAGGGTGTTCTACCAGCATCATGCTTCCCCAATGCCAAGTGGGCACGGATGTGCTCCCATGGTCAGAGTGGACCTCACTGAAGGTAGCTGAACTTGATCATCATGAAACAGCCCTGTCCAAGACGTCTGCCTGCCAACCCAGCGCACTCATCAGAAGTTCTCTCTCTTTGCTCCTCCCTCCTCACTTGTGCATTCTCTCTCTCTCTCTCTCTCTCTCTCTCTCTCTCCTGGCTCTCCTCTCTCTCAAATAGATAAATAAACATTTTTTTAAAATTATTTTTAAAGAATAAAACCAGGCCACCTGAATGGCTTAGTTAAGTGTCTGACTTTGGCTCAGGTCATGATCTCACAGTTTGTGAGTTCAAGTCCCACGTCGGGCTCTGTGCTGATAGCTAAGAGCCTGGAGCCTGCTTCAGATTCTGTCTCCCTCTCTCTGCCCCTCTCCCACTCACCATCTGTCTCTCTCTCTCAAAAATAAACATTTTTTTAAAAAGTTAAAAAAAGAAAATCCATTTAGAGGCAATATATGAAACAAAAAAGTCAAACATAAGTAACAATACCTCCATTCAGTGAGATAGTAACACTTCAAAAGGACTTAAGAGATCACCTAAATTATTAAACTTGAATAATAAGGACACAATTTTCTCATTTATCCGGTGCTTATGTATATTTGAAATTTTCCATGACAAAAATTTTTGTTAAGAACTTACCTATTCATAATAGCTATTAATTCCTCCCGGGTCACTAACTGTTGATAATTTGATGAAAGCTCAGAGCCATCTCCATAGAAAAATTTAGATTAGGCATGCCTGGCTGGCTCCATCAGTTAAGTGTGTGACTCTTGATCTTGGCTCAGGTCATGATCTCACGGTTCATGAAACTGAGGCCCCCATTGGGCTCTGGGATGACAGTGCAGAGTCTGCTTGGGATTCTCTCTCTCCCTCCCTCTCTGCTCCTCCCTGCCCATACTTGCTTTCATCCTCTGGCTCTCTTCCTCTCTCTCAAAATAAATAAATAAACTTTAAAAAAGAAAAAGAAGAATTTAGATAGACCCATATGTGAAAATCTTGTGCACAATTTCAGCAGATTCATGGAGTCCCTGCAGATCAGCTATGGATCCCCCAAAATTCCTGGTCCATCTTCTTTCATTTATAAATGAGGAAATTAAGCTCCAGGGAGGTGAGATGATTTGCTTAAAGTGATGGAAGGAGTCCAGAGGTGGTGTCTGTCTCTTCTGCTGTGCATTCCCATATTGTTCTTCAATCAGGATGGGGAAGAAAGTTCTGGAATGGAACACAGTACTGTTAGGGAGTATCCTCTTAAGGGGCTGTTGAATGTTTCATCTACCTGTCCTTATTTCTAGAAATGAAGCCTCTACTGACCTGGTCACCCCGGTAGAAACACTGGAGTCCCCTTTCCCCTTCCCCTTCCTCTGCTTTACGTTCCCTATCCAGTCAGTCACCAAGTGAGTCACCTGTGACTCCCACTCTATGTCCTCTCTCACCTCTGAGCTCTCTTTGCTTTTCCTCCCATCATCTCTCATTGCAGGTCTTCCTATACTGTGGTGACTTCCTACTAACTAGCCTCTGGCCCCAGGTGTCAGGCCTTACCCGACACACAGGGACTCACCAGCATAACCTCTCAAAAGCACACCTCTTACCATGTTTCTGCCCTGCTCAAAAACTACTTGGGATTCATCTCCCAAATGAGGCCACTGAGGCCCAGAGCAATGACATGCTGAAACCAAGTCTGCACAGCTAGTAGATGAAAGCCCAGAATGCTAGAAGTCTGGAACCCAAGCCTTCCAATTTCAAATGTAATGCTCTTAAGGATCAACCATAGAAAGCAGCATCAGAACCAACTAGGAAGTTTGATGAACATGCAGATTTCTAGAACCCTTCCCCAGTGACTAAGTCAGAATCTCCAGGGCATTTGTATTTTCAACAAACTCTATAGGTAATTCTAACAGGCAGTCACATTTGGGGATAACTTCTCTATAGTAATATCTAATATGTAGCATTAGATAACTAATACATTGACTAAAAATCCATTAATATGTTCTTATCAATATATTGATTATCTAGTACTGTCTGTATTAGTAAGATTTTGTTTAGACATTACTGCCACTTTGATTTACTTGTATACATTGTTTGTCAAAATAAATCATCTGCTGGCCAACAGACACATGAAACGATGCTCAGCATCCCTCCTCATCAGGGAAATACAAATCAAAACCACACTGAGATACCACCTCACGCCACTCAGAGTGGCTAAAATGAGCAAATCAGAGAACTCTAGATGCTGGCGAGGATGTGGAGAAACGGGCACCCTCCTACACTGTTGGTGGGAATGGAAACTGGTACAGCCCCTCTGGAAAACAGTGTGGAGCTTCCTCAGGAAACTAACCATAGACCTCCCCTACGACCCAGCAATAGCACTGCTAGGAATTTACCCAAGGGATACAGAAATGCTGAGGCATAGGAGCACATGTACCCCAATGTTCATAGCAGCACTCTCCACAATAGCTAAAACATGGAAAGAGCCTAAGTGTCCATCCACGGACGAATGGATCAAGAAGATGTGGTTTATCTTTACCATGGAATACTACATGGCAATGAGAAACCATGAAATCTGGCCATGTGTAGCAACATGGATGGACCTTGAGGGTGTTCTGCTGAGTGAAATAAGTCAGGCAGAGAAGGACAAATATCATATGTTTGCACGTATAGGAAGATAAGGAGGAACTTGACGGAGGAACAATGGGGAGAAGAAGGGCGGAAATGGTGGGGGAAAGGGAGAGAGGCAAACCATGAGAGACTCTTGAATGCTGACAAAAACTGAGGACTGATGGATGTGGGGGGGGGGGGGGATGGGCATGGAGGAGGACACTTGTGGGGATGAGCACTGAGTGTTATGTGGAAACTAATTTGACAATAAACTATTTGTAAAAAAAAAGAAAAAGAAAAAGAAAAGAAAAGAAAGAAAAAAAAAAAATCATCTGCATGGTGGCTGTAAATCCTGAAGACCAGAAAAGAATACCACTATATGGTATTCCTTTGTTTGAAAGGCTGGTGACATACACCATGACTGCTTGGCAATATTTATTCTTTGTCCAGTTATAGTCAGCAAGGAGATAAAACTTTGACTAATGTCTCATTGCCTCCTCTGCAGAACTGCTGAATCCACAGCTGAATCATGAGCTTTGTCACTTGTTACAGTTCCCTGTGAATCAGGGCAAATATCCCTAAACCTCTTTCTACAGAGGTTTTCATTGCTAGAGTCATCTTTCTCTTTCCCCTCTGTTCAGCCCCTTCAAATGAAGGCCAGACTCGGAGCATATGTGCCCATCCCACACAGACATCCACAGACCATGAATTTCAGACCTAAAAAGTTCAAGGCTTCAGAGAAAGCTCAAGGCTTCAGGAGGCTAAGATAAGAAGTATCTGGGCAAATAGAATGGGTATAAACTAAAAGGGAGCTCCATGGTGATGGTCTGAGATCCCTGGTTGAGAAGAAACCTTCTTAGGTGTATTTGGCATTAGTGGGTCCCCATGCAGACTGGCTGATCCCAGCCCAAGTGAACAGCAGTTCGTTGCTTCAGATAAACTTCCCAGATCTCCTGGGGACTGTGAAGGTCCTCAGCACTTCTGTCTCTGCTGGACCTTTGTCCTCACACCTGGAAGAGTCTGTCTGTGAAATAAAATACGGAAGAGAGACTGCAAGAGCCCAGTCTACCAGCAGATAATTAATTCAGTTAAGCAATTGGACATTTGACTACACAGGTGGGAGGGAGCTTTTGGGGGCGATGAAAATGCTCTACAGCTTGATTGAAGTGGTGATAGCACAACCACATCTGTTTGTCAAAATTCATTGAACGTACACTTTAAAAAATGAAACTTTAACATCAATATAAATTTGCCTCAGTAAAAGTGACTTCAAAAATATACTAAACGTAGTTTAATTGAATGCTTATAAGATTAAAAATACTTAGAAGGATACAAAGAAGATTTAAGGTGACTCAGAGAATAATAAAGATGACATTTTCTTTTAAGCAGTAGGTAACAACTTCAACATAGTTTTTAAAAATTTTTTATGTTCATTTTATTTTTGAGAGAGAGAGACAGAGACAGAGCATGAGCAGGGGAGGGGTAGAGAGAGAGGGAGACAAGAATCCGAAGCAGGCTCCAGGCTCTGAGCTGTCAGCACAGAGCCTGACGCAAGGCTCTAACTCATGAACCATGAGATCATGACCCATGCCGAAGTTGGACACTCAATCGACTGAACCACCCAGGTGCCTCTATAATTTTTTTTTAATGTTTATTCATTTTTGAGAGACAGAGAGACAGAGCACAAGCAGGGGAGGGGCAGAGAGAGAGAGAGGGAGACACAGAATCCGAAGCAGCCTCCAGGCTCTGAGCCGTCAGCAGAGTCCAACACGGCGCTCTAACTGGTGAACCAAGAGATCATGACCTGAGCTGAAGTCAGATGCTTAACCAGCTGAGCTACCCAGGCACCCATGTTTATAATGATAATATTGGAAAGCTGGCCATTATTCTGTACTTCTTATTGAATTCATTAAGGAAGTATTTAACTTAGTGTCTCTCAGAAGCCAGGACTATGGTCAGAACTACCAGGTATATAAAGATGAAGAAAGCACAGTATCTACTCTCTGGGAGCTCACAGTCCAGTAGGAGAGTTTATATTGGACACAAATATATCTTCCCAGGAAAAAAGAGAAATAATGTGGTAAGTTTCATAAGTGAGGTATACAGTATTATCCGGTGTCCTTATGGGAGAAAGTAATGAGATCCCTCAATCACAGGCAATATTAAATATAAATTAAAGGGATGTGAAGGGAGGGGGTTCTGGGTGTGTGTATGTGTTTATGTGTGTACACACACAGTTTGGTAGAAAATAGAAAAGAATGCCTTTATAATTCAGGGTAAGAATTAGTCTCCCCAAGGAAGCCCGGGCAAAATCGCACAGTTTAAAAATTTTTTAATGTTTATTTTTGAGAGACAGAGAGAGAGAGAGAGAGAGAGAATGAGTGGGGGAGGGGCAGAGAGAGGGAGACACAGATTCTGAAGCAATTTCCAGGCTCTGAGCTGTCAGCACAGAGCCCAACACAGGGCTCAACCCCACAAACTGCAAGATCTGAGCTGAAGTCAGACACTCAACCAAGTGAGCCACCCAGGCACCATCTCCCCTCCAGTTTAAATAGAAAGAATTAACATAGAAACTTAAACCATCTTTATAATGAAAGATATCATAACAAAGTTAAAAAGCAAGTGATAGTTCTTCAGCTTGGCAATTTGATTCCTAGGAATCTGGCTCCTACAAACACACTTCAGGATACAAAGTAAAATATTCAAAAAGTTCTATATATCAGTCTTGTTTATAATTATAAAATGTTGGAAACAACCCAAGTGTCCAGCATAAACTGCAGGTACATCCACACAATGGAGTCTGAAGCAGCTGAGAAACAGAATGAGGAAGATATGGGGTGGTTAGTTGTTAGGATATCTACAATGTATATTAAGTGAAAAAAGTTAATAGAGATCAGAACATTTTCTACTGTTTGATTCAGTTTATTAAGAAAATGAAGGGAGGGACGCCTGGGTGGCTCAGTTAGTTAAGCTTCCAACTTTAGCTCAGGTCATGATCTCACAATTCATGAGTTGAAGTCCTGCATCAGGCTCTGTGCTGACAGTTCAGAGCCTGGAGCCTGCTTCAGATCCTGTGTCTCCCTCTCCCTCTGCCTCTCCCCTGCTCGTGCTCTGTCTGTCAATCTTTCTCTCAAAAATAAAAAAAACATTTTTAAAAATGAAGGGAAAGACTATATAGATATTGTTTACACCATGTTTACATAGTGAAGAACAGGAAAAATGATTTCACAGAGAGGATAGGGAGGAACAGGTTAAGGGAGAAAGGTGGAAATGAGACTTCTCTGTGTTTATCTTTCTGTATAGTTTTGACTTTTGAATCCTCTAAGATAACTATGTTTAAAATGTAATTAAACACAAAAGTTAAATGACGTTCTAGAGAAACTACATAAAAGACTAACAGCCATCTTACAGACTGAATGTTTGTCATGGAATGTTGTGGAATGTGTCTGTGACCCCCACCACCACCAAATTTAAATGTTGAAATCCTAATCCCCAGGGGCACCTGGGTGGCTCAGTTGGTTAAGCTTCCAACTCTGGCACAGGTCATGATCTCGTGGTTTGCGTTCAAGCCCCGTGTCTGACTCTGTGCTGACAGCTCAGAGCCTGGAGCCTGCTTCAGATTCTGTCTCTTTCTCTCTCTGTCCCTCCCAACTTATGCTCTATCTTTCTCTCAAAAAATAAATAAATGTTAAAAAGAAAACTCTAACCCCTAAGTGATGGTATTTTGAGGTGGGGGTCTTTGGGAGGTAATTAAGTTATAAGGGTGGAGCCCTTGTGATGGAATTGGTGCCCTTGTAAGAGGAGATGTGAGAAGTCCCTCTCTCTCTTCACTCTCCACCACATAAAGATGCAATAAGACAGTCGTCTGCAAACCAGGAACTGAGCCTTCACCAGACGCGAGATTTGCCAGCACCTTGATTTTGGACTTTCCAGCCTCCAGAACAGTAAGAAATATTTGTTGTTTAATCCACCCAGCCTTATAGCGGTTTGAACTAAGACAAGCCATCATAAATAAAAAGCCTTCATAAGTCAATAAAAAGTTTCAATCTAATAGAAAAATAAACAAAGAAGATTCTTGTGGGAAAACACACTCCTATGTGTCTCCTCTAGTCCCAGCAGCCTATTTCACTTCTACTATTTCTGATCACCAAATGTGTGGTAATTTTTCCACACCAAGCAGTACTGCAACCCCAGCTGGCTGTTACATAATTTAACTCCATCTTGACAAGATCTGTCTGAAGATAGTATCAGATCCCACAAGGTCAAAGTCAATCTGAGGAGACTGCCCTTTCCTTCAACTTCAGATACTAATCACAAGTCCAAGTTGTTACCTGAACTTGTGACCAACCGGCTCGAAATCTGAGGCTCAACTAATTTGCTAGAGCCGCTCACAGAACTCAAGAAAACAGTACTTTCTAGATTACTGGCCTATTACAAAGGATACGAATGAATGGCCAGATGAAGAAATACATCTTTCAAGTTCCAGAACTTCTGTCCCTTTGACGTTTGAGTGCACCACCTCCAGGCACATCAAAGTGTGCCTGTGGCCAACCCGGAAGGTCTCTGAGCTCATCATTTGGGGGTTTTGCAGAGGATTCATTTATGTACACATGATTGATTAAATCTTGGCCATTAGTGACTAACCACTCTCTACAATTCTTCCATCCCCAGAGATCAGAGGATGGGACTGAAAGTTCCATCCCTCTAATCATAGAGTTGGTTCCCCTAGCAAACAGCCCCTTTCCCTGGGTGCTTTCCCAAAGTTGCCTCGTTAACAAAAACTCAGGTGTGGTTGAAAGGGGCTTGTTATGAATAGCAAAAGTCAACTTTATTGTTCTTAACACTTAGGAAATCCCAAGGGTTTTAGGAGCTGTGTGCCAGAAATGGCAACCACGGAATACATATTTCTTATTAGAAATCACAGTCTCACAGACACGAACTGGTAATTCACAGAAAAATAAGCTGTAAACATACATGATGATCCCATTATAAGCAGCAACCAAAGGAATTCAAATTACAACAGTAGGATTTTTTCATGCATCTGATTATCTTAAATTTAAAAGACTGATAGTATCCGTGAAGGGTAGGAGGATATGGAAACAGAGGCTTTATTCAGCTATTGGTATGAGAATAAACTGGCAGACAGGAGCCTCGATAGCTCAGTCGGTTAAGCATCTGACTTCAGCTTGGGTCATGATCTCACAGTTCATGCTGACATGCTGGAGCCTGCTTCAGATTCTGTGACACCCTCTCTCCCTCTGTCCCTCCCCCGCTCATGTTCTGTCTCTCTCTCTCAAAAAATAAATAAACATTAAAAAAAATAAACTGATAGAGCCTTATGGAATATCTTCAAAATTCCGATTCTAGAAATGTATGCCAAATACATGCTTGCAATAAACATCAGTGTACTACAGTGATATTTATTTCTGCATTGGCTGTAATAGCAACAAATTGGAAACTGCTTAAATGTCTATTATGTTATGATACAGCCTAACAATGGAACACTGGGCAGTCATAATAAGAATGAGGTGGCTGTGTATGTACTAACACAGAAATATCATTAACATATTATCAAGTGTACAGAGCAAATTGAAGTAATTAATATCATATTTTTGTAAACCAAAGGATTAATGTTTTTATCATATCTGTGTATATATGTACATTTGATAACCTCATGCAGGAGCTGACATTTCATCTCATTCAAAATGCTTAGAACTAGGGGCGCCTGGGTGGCTCAGTTGGCTAAGCGTCCGACTTCAGCTCAAGTCACTATCTCATGGTTTGTGGCTTCAAGCCCCATGTCAGGCTCTGTGCTGACAGCTCAGACCCCGGAGCCTGCTTCAGATTCTGGGTCTCCTCTTTCTCTCTCTCTCTCTCTCTCTCCCTCTCTCTCTCTCTCCTCTTTCTCTCTCTCTCTCTCTCTCTCTCTCTCTCTCCCTCTCTCTCTCTCTCCTCTTTCTCTCTCTCTCTCTCTCTCTCTCTCTCTCTCCCTCTCTCTCCCTCTCTCTCTCTCTTCCTCCTCTCTGCCCCCTCCCACTTGCACTCTGTCTCTCTCAAAAATAAATAAAAGTATTTTTTTTAAATTCTTAGGACTGAAGGAAACCTTAAAAGTCATTTAGTTTTGTGGTTTCCAAATGTAAGTTTGTTTTCTAATTGCATCAGAAGCAAAAGGGAAACTTCTTTTAAGTACAGATTCCTAGTCTCCATTTTCTAGAGGTTCTGATTCAGAATTTCTGGGTGAGGGAAAGAACCCTATCTTGTTTAAACAATTTCCAGATGACTAATACCCAGCCAGGCATAAAAACTATTTAGTTTAACCTCCTACCCAATGCAGTAATCCTCCTCCAGGAGACTTGATGCAGATCCCTTTCAACAATGGGTATCCATACACCTCTGAGAACCTTCTAGAAAGAAGATTTTATGTTTCATTGATCAAATGTATTGGGACTCCCTTGCCCCTGCAAGATCTGGGTAAAATTGGTTAAAACACTAACAATTTCATATCATATTGAAGTTCAAGGTCTTCTTCAAGACATTTGCAAATTTCAGAGAAGGTGGAGGAGGAGCGGGGTAAAGGTGCTGGGTACCTTATATTGTGATGGTGGGGGTGGAAGTACCATCTCAGGCTCTAGGCAGTATGTTTTCACACACTGCCTCAGTCTCACACCTCTTCTACCTCTGCAAGCATTGTGTTGGGGAGATGGGACTCTGGGCAGTATTTATAAGACAGCCAACGCTGAAAAACACCTGACTGTCACTATTGCTCCGTAGACACCACATTCTTTTCCCCCAAAGTTTTCCCCACAGATGCTCCCAAGGCTCAACCCTCACCTCATTCGCTTTCTTTCTTAAATGCCATCTTCTCAGAAAGACCTTCCCTAACCACTCTATCACTCAATTGCTTTCTTTGGCTTTGTTTTACTTTATGGCACTTCCTGTGAGCAGACATACTGTATATTTATTTGTGTGTTAGTCTGTTATCCACCTTCCCATTAGAATGTGTCCGCCATGCGAGGAAGCATGATGTTCGTCTGCTTTATTCACTGTGCTTTCTCCAGTGCCTCTGTAACAGCACCTAGCCTGGAGGTTTGAGTATTAAGAACCAGGGATGGATGGATGGATGGATGTTTCACTTCTCCCAAATCCATTCCATCCTCCCCAGATCTGCCTCTCGGCGCCCTTCTCCTGGTTTCCCACTTCTTGCTGGCTTCCCTCTTTTCCCTCTTCCTTTCCTACTCAGTCTTCCCTCTCAGGCACACAACAAATTTCTCTTCTTGCCCCTATTTTTTTTAGATAAACTTTATTTTTTTTAAGTTTATGTATTTATTTTGAGAAAGACAGAGACGGCACAAGTTGGGGAGGAGCAGAGAGAGAGAGAAAGAGAGAGAATCCCAAACTCCCTCAGGGCTCGAACTTATGAACCATGAGATTATGACCTGAGCAGAAACCGAGAGTCAGATGCTTAACCAACCGAGCCACCAGGTGCCCTGATAAACTTTGTTTTTTTTTTTTTAAGGCAGTTTTAAATTTACAGGAAATTGGAGTTGAAGATAAAGAGATTACCCCTAACTCCCTGCCCCAACATTCATTGTCCCTCCCGTCGTCAATATTCCCCTCCGCTTGCCTCTTGCAAGGAGTTTCCCTCACCATTTCTGATCCTTTAAAATCTGACATTTCTACTCCAGCAATCTCCAACACGTATTAGACTTTTTTTTTAATTTACATCCAAGTTAGTTAGGATATTGATTTCAGGCATAGATTCCAGTGATTCATCCCCTCTGTATAAACCCCAGTTCTCATCCAACAAGTGTCTTCCTTAATGCTCCTTACTATTTAGCCCACCCTCCTCCCACAACCCATCCAGCAACCCTTAGTTTGTTCTCTGTATTTAAGACCCTCTTATGTTTTGTTCCTCTCCTTATTTTTATATTATTTTTGTTTCCCTTCCCTTATGTTCATTTGTTTTGTATCTTAAACTCCTAATATGGGTGAAGTCATATATTTGTCTTTCCCTAATGAAATTTGCTTAGCCTAATACTCCCTAGTTCTAGTCACATAGTTGCAAATGGCAAGATTTTATTTTTATTTTACTGCTGAGTAATACTCCACTGTATATATATATATACCACATCTTCCTTATCTATTCATCCATCGACGGACATTTGGGCTCTTCCCATACTGTGGCTATTGTCGATAGCACTGCTATAAACATTGGAGTGCATGTACCCTTTGAAACAGCACACCGGTATCCCTTGGGTAAATACCTAGTAGTGCAATTGCTGGGTCATAGTGTAGTTCTATTTTTAATTTTTTGAGGAACCTCCAAACTGTTTTCTAGAGTAGCTGCACCAGATTGCATTCCTATCAGCAGTGCAAGAGGGCTCCTCTTTCCCCGCATCCTTGCCAACATCTGCTGTTGCCTGAGTTGTTAATTTTAGCCATTCTGACTGGTGTGAGGTGATATCTCATTGTGACTGTAATCTGTATTCTCCTAATGATGAGTGATGTTGAGCATTTTGTCATGTGTCTGTTAACCATCTGGATGTCTTCTTTGGAGAAGTGTCTATTCACGCCTTTTGCCCATTTCTTCACTGGATTATTTGTTTTTTGGGTATTGAGTTTGATGAGTTTTTTATAGATTTTCGATACTAACCCTTTATCCGATACTTTGCAAGTATCTTCTCCCATTCTGCCAGTTGTCTTTTAGTTTTGCTGATTATTTCCTTCACTGTGCAAAAGCTTTTTCTCTTGATGAGGTCCCAATAGTTCATCTTTGCTTTTGTTTCGCTTGCCTCCAGAGACATGTTGAATAAGAAGTTGCTGTGGCCAAGGTCTAAGAGGTTTTTGCCTGTCTTCTCCTCTAGGATTTTGATGGCTTCCTGTCTTACGTTTAGGTCTTTCAATTATTTTGAGTTTATTTTTGTGTATGGAGTAAGAAAGTGGTCTAGCTTCATTTTTCTGCACGTCACTGTCCAGTTTTCCCAGCACCATTTGCTGAAAAGATTGTCTTATTCCATTAGATACTTTTTCCTGCTTTGTCAAAGATTAGTTGGCCATATATTTGTGGGTCCATCTCTGGGTTCTCTATTCTGTTCCATTGATCTGAGTGCCTGTTTTTGTGTGCCAGTACCATACTGTCTAGATGATTACAGCTTTGTAATACAGCATGAAGTCCAGGATTGTGATGCCTCCAGATTTGGAGTTCTTTTTCAAATTAGACTTATTAAGACATTTCCCCCATCATAGACCAATTTCTCCATGAAATAAATTCTGTGCCAGAGATAAAGAAATGATGTTTGTATTCACTAAAAATCCCTCTCCCCAATACTGCTCCTCAGTGGCCTTAGTTTCTCTGTGGTATCTCTCACATGGCCACCCTGGCTGAAGATGCTTCTTCTGGATAAATACCATGGTTTCCAATACCTGGTTCTATTTTATATGGTTCTTTGGAGAAAAGTTCCAGAAACCATGCTACATGGTCTCCTGATGCTCTTTGCCTGGAATCCATCTAGCTTCCAGTGCCCTTCCTAGGCTGTAGCACACATGCCTGCACACACTCCAGATAAAGCTTAGCTTCTCCAAAGAACAGTGGGGTTATTGCTTTCAAAATATTGGCTATAAAATTCCTTTAATACACTAGCTGACTGAGAACTAAATATGTGCCTCTTCTTTTCCTGACTTAGTTCCAGGTGATTGAGATTTTATCAACATGCATGTTTCGGCTACAGATTAAACAACGGGTCAGATGAAGGTATACTGATCGTTCTTCTCCCTCAGGTTACCCTAGCCCCTATTCTAACATCAGTTCTCAAATATGGCCTTCTGGGAAATTTGAGCTTTATTTTCCAGATCCAGCACTATCTATTCATCTAGATATAGTACTTTTAGAGGAAGCTAAAATTTCAGAAGAATCTTCTGAATAATGAAACTCTCCAAATGAAAGCTTTGCTAAGAACAAACATCAAATGTGCTAGCTGTTGCTTTTAATAATTTAATAAGGTAAATATATTGTTATCCTTCAAAACTAACATCTTTCAAAGTCAGTCTCTTCTCTTTTAAATTTTTTCAAGTTCTTTTTTAGCATATATTTATTTTTGAGAGAGAGAGAGAGAGAGAGAGAGAGAGGCAGTGCCTGAGCAGAAGAGGGGCAGAGAGAGAGACACACACACAGAATCCAAAGCAGGCCCTAGGCTCTGAGCTGTCAGCCCCAATGTGGGGCTCAAACTCAGGAACCAGAAGATCATGGACTGAGCCAAAGTCAGACTCTTTACCAACTGAGTCACCCAGGCATCCTTTTCCATTTCTTCTTGAGGCAAGTTTGAGATGCCTAGCTTCAGGCATTAACTTTTTTAGGACACTTTGTAGACAACTAGTATAGGTCATTTAAATGGACATCTCTGCAAGCTGTTCAGAGCAGGAGTCTGGACTCGTACCTTTCAGGACACGGTTTTATAATGGATACAAACTAGGGTAGCTTCTGGCTCAGCACCTTCCTGCCTTCCCACTCAAGACTGGCCAGTGCCGATTGGTCCAAGAGTAGAATACACTGACCCAGACTGGGCCAGTCAGAGAGAATTTGAATGGAATACACAGGCAGGTGGAGTTGAGGCATCTGAAGCCATACCACAGAGGGGTCCAGGGACCCTGCTGCTGCCCTGGCCCTGCCTTCCCCCAGGTTCTGCTCTACCATTCAGAATCCTTCCAGTGTAAATCTGTTTTTCATTATGGTTGAGCTGAACATTAATCAGTATTAAATTGGAGAGTTGTCTCCAGAGTGTGGTCACAAGAATTTGTCACTAGCCTTTTGTTCCTTGTCACTTCTGTGAGAGCCTTAATGTGCCTGCACTTTATCTGGAGCCTGGGTTCTCCATTTCTGATAGGCTTCCGGGCAAGGTCTATGGGGCTGGTGCATAGACTATACTTTCAGCAGTGGGGACTTGAATACGTACAAGTTGTGGTTATTAAATCAGCAGAGGCCCCAAAGTTTAAAGCAAATGCTAATGTAGAATTGCCCAATCCAGACATTTATACCCTAAATTAAAGTCAGTATAGAATAGGAAGGACAATTAGTAACAGCCAACACAGGTGCTAGACCATGTGCTTCTATATTTTCAAGGGATCATTTCAGTGACCCATGAGAAGTATGTTATAATTCTCCCCATTTTAGAAATGAATTAAGTGGGATCTAGTAGTGCCCAAAGTCATATAGCTACTGAGAGGTGGAAGCCAGGTAGGGCCCAAGCTGTCGGATTCCAGAGCCCTGCTCTGAATCTTCACACACACTGTCTTTCTCAACCGAAGGACTGCATGCTTGAGCACACTCTCCTCGGTGTGGGAAGCTCTTCTGCTCTGAGTAAGAGGTTGGATTAGATGACCTCCTGCCTACCTTCCACCTAATCAAGAGTCTGGACTTGCCAAGCTAAAAACTACAGTTTCCCTTTCCTTATCTCCTGTTCCAGCTTCCGATAGTGAAATGGAGAACTTAACCCTCACAGAGAAATTTGGGACTTAGAAGGTGAGAATGGAAGTGATCTAGATGTGACCTACACAGAGAGGCGCTTTGTCAGGGAAGGCCCCCAGCAGCTCTGACCCATGTCTTGGGAGGTGATGCTCCTCCTCTCACACCGCATTGGTCAGGGCTCTCCAGAGAAACAGGACCAATACAGTGTGTGTATATATAGGGAGAGAGAAAGAAGCCTGTTGTAGGAAATTGACTCACATGTTTATGGAAGCTGGCAAATCTCAAGAACTGCAATCATCAAGCTGGAGAACCAATGATGTAGGTTGGCAGGTTGGAGACCGAGGAAGAATCAGTGTTGCAGTTAAGCTTGAGGACAGGTTAAAACACACACACACACACACACACACACACACACACACCAAACAAACAGAAGAAAAAGCACAACTTATCCATGCCCCATGTCAAAGACAACAAGGCAGGAGGAATTCAGGGAAAGATCAGCCTTTGTTGTATTCAGGCCTTCAGAGGGTTGGATGATGCTCTCAAGACCAGGGTAGGCAATCTGCTTTACTGGTCAATGAATTTAAATGCTAAACTCGTCCAGAAGCACCCTTCCAGAAATGCCCAAAATAATGTTTGGCCAAATATCTGGGCATCTCTCCCACTTTCTCCTGAGGATCTCCCTGACTGACCCTCCCATCCCTGAGCCTGGGCTGCGACACTAGATTTCACTTGGGGCGACCCTCACTTGTCACAGGCTATGGATTGGCTGTCCTCTGCCCCAACCTTGTACAAATGCAAATCAAGGATGATTTTGTTTTCACTTTTTTAGAGTTAAAGGCATTATCTAGAAGACATCTAGATGTCTCCTCCAGCTTTGAAATCTAACCATTTATAATTTGGGAGGAAAAGTATCAGTCTTTTGGAAATCATTTTGAGGAGACTCACTTTGTATCATCATAAGGATCTTTGAGTTTGTGGAAAGGGACTGTGCATGTTCACATCAGGATCATTCACTAGCAGAAAGTTAAAAGACAGATTGAAATAAAATTATAAATAAACAATAAATAGGAGCGCCTAGGTGGTTTAGTCTGTTGAACATCTGACTCTTGATTTCAGCTCAGGTCATAATCCCATAGTCGTGGGATTCAGCCCCGTGTTGGTCTCTGTGCTGAGCCCAGAGCCTGCCTGGTATTCTTTCTCTCTCTCCCTCTGCCCCTCTCCCCAACACGTACTCTCTCTCTAAAATTAAATTAAATTAAATTAAATTAAATTAAATTAAATTAAATTAAATTAAATTAATAAGTAAATAACACACCCCAACACCACACACACACACACACACACACACACACACACTTCAGAGAAGTGAGTTCTCTTAGATGGCACTGGAAATGGCATCTGAAACCAAAAGGAAAATTCTATGTAGTGAAGCAGAGAAGGCATTTTATAGTAACTATTGTTAACAAAGTTTAGTGAGTAATATTTAAGTAACAAGAGTAATAAATGAGTCATCATGTCTTTATTCTTTTACAATTGTGGAATGCAAGCAGTGAGCTTTGTACCAGAAAACTGCGTAATTGCTTTATTCAGGCAGAGAATTTATAGCATTATCTACAGAAAAGGCAGAGATAGAGAGTACTATCTGTGGAATTCTGCTGACTGCACCAAACTTACTTATTATGATGATTTGTTTGCAGAGAAGTAAAGGTAACCTTTGTCCACGACAAACTCTGTCATTACTATCTCCACTCTGTGATCCTGTATCTCTGTGGAATTCTCAGTCCCCCACCAAGCCAAAGAAAGTGAGCCTACAGACAGGGCAGAAAGCTGCCAGAACCAGGTTCTTTCTAGTCCCAAGTCAGCCAACATCATGACTTGAGTCGAATTCTGGGTGGGGTGCTGATGCTGTAAAGATCTGTTTCCTTGATACTCCACAGGTAGCAGACAGACCGAGAGGCTGGCTGTAGGGGCAATGCTGGTGCTGAGCAACTTTTCAGAAATGGAGTCCAGAGTTGGTGGTTCAAAGGCCTCCCACTGCCATTAAGATCAAAACCATGGGTGGGCCTCCTCTGGTCAGTGGTCAACAATCGTACCCAGAATGTGCCACACTCCTTTTCTGTCACAGGGCTTCCTCCTCTGTTCCTCGTCCCAGTGGGATGCTTTCCCCTCTCCATTTTCTTTAGACATCGTGAGCCTTCCCTGACCACCCCAACCAGGGCAGTTTTCCCTGACACATTTATCACAGCATCTCATTCCTCTGCCTGTAGCTCTCGTCCCAGCTACAGTTTCACATGTGGGTGTAATCACTCCACCTGCGTTGGTGTCCCGTGTAAATTGTGGGCTTTACAAGTGCAGGGCCTCACCTGGTTTTGATCACCTCTCTGTCCCCACGGTGTGGCGCATTGTTGGTGTTCCATTACAAATATTTGTTGAATGGATGAATGTCAAATGGGGAGAAGGTTGTGACCGCAAGGAACTGAGGCAGTGTAGGATCCTCATGAGCTCCAAACCCTGTGGTCTTGTCCTGTACACGTATACCGTCTTAGTCTGTTGAGGTGGCAGTAGCCAAATACCATAGACTGGGAGGCTTACAAAGAGCTGAAATGTATTGCTCACCATTCTGAAGGCTGGAAGTCCAAGATCAGGATGCAGCATGGTCAGGTTCTGGTGGGGGACCTTGCCGGGTTGACACTACTGAATTCTCATTGTGTCCTCACATGGCAGAAGGGGCTAGGGAGCTTTCTGGGGTCTCTTTTATAAGGGCCCTACTCCCAGTCATGACAGCGCCTCCCTGTCATGACCTCACCATCTCTTAAATGCCCAACCTCCTAATACCATCTCCTTGTGAGTTAGGATTTCAACATATGAATTTGTGGGAACACAAGCATTCATACCCCAGCGTATAGTAATGGTGGAAGTGGAGAACAGAGAAGAGTGGGACACGCTACAGATTAGAAGCTCTGCCCTTAGGTCAGACACTCTTGGTTTGAAATGTAGTTTTGTCACTCGCTAACTGTACAAACTTGGGCAGTTGCTTTGACTCTGCCTCCTCAGTTTTCTCATGTGGAAAATGGAGCTGATTCTGGTACCTAGCCCTGTCCTGTAAGACTACATGAGATAATGCCAAACATGAGATATGTTTGGCACATAGTAAGCGCTCAGTCAATGCTAGCTTGTATTATTTATGATAACAAAGACCTCACCTCCTCAAAAACACCCCTCCTCCTTAATCACAACACATTGTGTTGATACAGGAAACTTAACTTGGCAGCCTGAAAATATTTTAGAGTGCTCTGATAGCTTATCATAAGGGTGTTTTTTGGCACTAATAATTCAGTGAGTTAGTGAGGAGTGAGATATAAGAAAGAAAAGTATTTTTAACAAGTCACATGAAAAGGACATTTGAACTTGGGTTAAAAAGCAAAGAAGATATGTTCACATCTCTGAGATCAACTTTCAAGAGGAAAATATGGCATGTCTAGGATACAAAAATTGGAATAGATGACCCTATTCAAATCCCTCCACTATCCATTTCCCTGGGAGACTTAGCCCATGAGGAAGTGGAAACACAGGCCACCTACCCCCTTCTGGTTTGCTAAGTGGCTCTTGTTCCTCATTAAGGAGTAATCCCAGAGGGACGGTCAGTTCAGCTCAAGTGCAGTGCTGAGTTGTTGATGTGATCCTTGCATTCTGATTTAATGTCATTTTGGGCCTGGTTTTTCACCCAAGCTACCCTAGCTGTGAAGTCATATACCTTTGGAGGTTCTCATCCACTCCTGGCTATTAAAAGTGGGCTACTGAAAACCTACTATTATCCTGAGATCTCTGGATTGGTTTCATTTTGGGACCCGAATGGTTTGATTACTAAATTTTTTACTTTGAGTTAGTAGGAAGGACTGTCCTGAATACAGCCAACAACATACATAGAAGTCATTCATTCTGGGGAACAGGCAGCATTCCAACTGCCTTATCTATGCAAGTACAAGCAGAATTGGCATGGTCATCAAATACTCCAGAATGAAAACAATAACCAAAGAGGACGCCTTACTGGGATAGATCCAAATTGCTGACTCGCCCCAGAATATGTCCCTATTTAGTTCATGCAAAAATGCAAATATTCCAAGAAAGGAAAATACTTAATAATAACAACTGACTTTTGTTGAGCAGTTCCCACGGCCAGGCAGTAAAGCTGCGTGAAGAGCTTTACTCAAATGATCTCATATAACCCTGACAACAGACTTATGACCATCATCACTTTGTAGATAAAGAGATAGAGGCTCCCAGGGCTTAAATATGTGTGCTAAGGGTGGAACCAGGCAGCCTGGCCTCAAAGTCTACCCTCTTTCCTCCCACTTCTATAATATTCATTCCTCTTCCAACGTTTTATGCCAAATGCTATGGAGAAAATAAAACTCAGTCAGTTACAAATTATGCCTTGGAAGAGCCAACCACTAAGCAGAGCTGTTAAGACCTATGTCGAATCTTAAAATAAGCATTTAAATAGAACTTACTGTGCACCTTAAGTATATTAAATCATTTAATCCTCAAGACAAACTTAGTGGTTGATACTATTATCATCTCCATTTAATAAATGATGACACGAAGTACCTGAGACCACACAGCTACAGAGGAGTGAAGCTTGTATTTGTATTTGAACACTTGCTCTTCAAGGGATAAAAATGTTGAGGAGAAGGGCGTCTGGATGATTCAGTCCTTTAAGCGTCCGACTTTGGGTCAGGTCATGATCTCACAGTTTGTGAGTTCGAGTCCCATGTTGGGCTCTGGACTGTCAGCTTGGAGCCTGGAGCCAGCTTTGGATTCTCTGTATCGCCTCTCCTCCCACCCACCACCCCCGCCCACCAACTCTCCCCTACTTGTACTCTCTCTCAAAATAAATAAATAAACAATTGAAAAAAAATTTAATGTCGAGGAGACAGAAATAAGGGTGAAACTAGCTGCAAATGTGATCACTCAGGATTTAGCAGTCTTTTGGGTGCACCTGTTTAGCCAATGGCAAATTCACCCAGCACTTTCCTCATTCTTCCAACAGTGCCTCATTTTAAGTTAATGTACTCAGCAAATGTTTGCTGAGCACCTGCAATGTTCCAGGCCCTAGAGAGTCCATGGGGACAGAATGATGATAAGCTGAAGTACTCATGAGGACCTCTGAAGAAACAGAGAAGATATTCAGACCAGACCAAGGAGGTCAAATTGTCTCAGCACAGGAGTCTCAAGGATGGGTAGAAAACTGCCAGGGAGATGAAACAAAAGGCATTTTAGGCACAGGGGTAATCACAACCAAGACCCAGACTTGTGAAAGAGCATGGTATCCAGAGAACGACATGGAAATGAGTATGTTGGGAAGACGGAAGATAAAGAGATATGGGTGGAATGGTGGGCAGGGTGGGCCAGGCCAGATTCTGAAGGTCCATGAGTGACATAAGTTTTTCTAGCAGGCCATAGAAACCTACTGGAAAAGTCTCACCAGGACACTGAACTGGTCTGATGTGCACTCTGATAGTAGCAGCATGAAGGCTGAATTATAAAGGGGAGTCCACATTAGAAGGCAACTGTAGTCTCTTATAGTGACAGAAAGAGGGAAGTGAAGTTCTCAGTGGGGCTGAAGGGGGTTAGGATGGACCCTGTCTAATGTTACGCTTTAATCAGTTTATTCTGTGTCTGGCATTTCTGTGATAGACTCAACCCAGAGAATGAATTCGTGTATTTGCCAAGAATTCACCACGCCTATATTAAAAGTGTCATATCCTCCCAAACTTTCTGGGAAGCCCAGGGTCGAGGGCCTGTATCTCTCTTCTGTCAGCAAATCCTGACATGCAAATAGCATGGCACCTTCTCATGACTGATCGAGACCCTGTACTTACTTACCCTTATCCTATAAGTGAATTCTTCTGATTTTGTTCTCATATTTAAAAAAAAACTTTTTAAATGTTTATTTATTTTTGAGAGACAGAGAAAGACAGAGACAAGCAGGGGAAGGACGAAGAGAGAGGGAGACACAGAATCTGAAGATGGCTCCAGGCTCTGAGGTGTCAGCACAGAGCCCAACATGGGGCTTGAACCCACAAACCATGAGATCATGACCTGAGCCAAAGTTAGACGTTCAGCTGATTGAGTCATACAGGCGCCCCTTTATTCTCCTATGTAATTTAGTTTTTAAAAGTATGTTGCCCTTTTAAATCCACAGATCAATCTTAGCATCACTAACAGTGACACAAGCAGACATTATATGTGTGCTAACATGGTAAGTTCAGAAGTCCAGGACAGATTCCTGTCTGAATCACTCTCTAGATGTAACCAACAGTTTATGGGAAATACAGGAATTAGACCTACAAGTAACCATACAAGTAACTGTGAAGAAGCCTTCGGCCAGATCTAGAATGTAGGACATTCTACAGGAATTATCAGCATCTTCGATAAGCTCATGACACGAAAGAGATGAAAAGAACAGATAATTGGTATGAATGAAAGAGAGTTAAAAGAATAGCAACCCAATGTCATGCTTGAGCCAGGATTCAAGGAAACTAACTGTAAAAGACATCTTTCCCAATTGGGGTTGATACTGAAGAATGATTAATTTTGCTAAGTGTGAAAATGGTGTGGTGTTTACATATATTTTTAACATCCTGTATTTTATACTGGAGATGTAGCATGATGTCTGGCATAAATCAAGGATATTTTATTCAATTAAAATAAAAGAAAATTAACAAGTTGCTGCTAATTGTTGGTTAACGAGCACCTAGAATAAATTATACTGTTCTAATGTTTGAAATTTTCCATAATAAGAAAATGTGTGTGCTAGCTAACTCTGATTGCTTTTCCATTGTAAAACTTAGCACACCCGATTTAAGAAAAACGAAAACTATATATATTTTTTACATTTTTATATACTTATATATAAAAGAATTAAGAATAGAAAAGAATTATCTATTTCCCACCACTCTAAAAACAGCTCCTGCCAGTATTTAATGTATTTCCTTGCATTTTTTTCTGTGCACACACTTGATTTTTACATAGTTGGTAATCATTTTCTATTTCAAATTTTAGTCCTTTTCATGTAAAATATCATAGCATCTATCATGTTATTACTAGGGCTTCATAACCAGTGGTGTGGCAATTCTTAAGAGATGTGAGCTCACAACTCACCTGACTATAAACACTTCTTCCTAATGCTGTGTTCTCCAAATCAGTCATTATGAGAGTATGTAAGCCATGAACATTAGCAAACATTAGAAATCGGAGCTTTGTTTCCTCAGGGAGCACATTGTTAGGCTTTTACCTGCAGATCATTGTTTATAACCATCATTTTTAACGGCACCAAATAGCCCTTTGGTAAATATATGACAGCAAACAATTATATGGTGCCTATTACATGCCAGGTACTAAGTACTTTACTTGTATTAGCTCAGTTAATCCTATCAATGGACCATATGAGGCCATATGACCCACATATCACAGATGGACCTGAGGCAGAAAGTAGTGACATAAATTGCCCAGGGTCCCACCTACGGTAAGTGGTAGCAGGCACCAGCCCTGGGCTTTGAACTCAGGTAGTCTCACTGCAGCAGCTTAGCATCCACCCTCTTCTGCTGCTTTGTGCCTCTGCTGCAGCCAGCAGCTGGGCAACTGCTCCATCGTCATTGCTCCATCTTCATTCAGTGAGTGATGACAATTCATCAGTAGGCGAGACTGTGAGGGCAGTATCTACCGTCTTCTCCCTGCATCCCCAGTGCATGCTTTGGGGAGCCCAGCACCCCGCCCCCGCCGCCGCAGTTTAGATCACCCTCTTAGGACCCGGCTCGGCTCTCTGACAGAGCACATGCACAGCCTGCACCACTAGTTGCTTACTAGCAGTTTTCTTGGGTTGCTTTTTGAGTTGAGGTGGGTACAGGGGGGATGGTACCACATCCCAAGCTGCAAGAACTGCTATGACCTCAGAGGCCCCGGTGAGGTTTTGTATTGTTGGGGGCAAGGACTCCATGGGTGACTTCTTTCTCCTGCCCTGGGAGTGGCCGTGTTTGAAGCATCTGCTGGCCAATCGGGAGGACTGGACAGCATTCTATTTCTGGTGTAGCTGCTGAGTTGCCGAGTGATAATGGGCCAAGTCATTTGACCACAGCAATGATCCTTTTACAGAATAAGGGCATCATGAGACCTGAGTGTTTTCAGGACACTTGCAGGCAAGATGCTGTGTATGCTTTTTATCTGTCATCATCCATCCCCTAGGGCCCAGCATTCACCTTGATGGGGGTGGGGAGCTCCAGGGTGCCCAGTTCTGTATTTTTATATACAAGTGATAAGTGTGAGATGCAGCAATGGGGTGGCTACTTAGATGTCCTTAAAGCTTCTCAGCCCAGCTTTGGATAAGGGACTCACAGGAAGCCAAGAATAGACCATTTCACCAAGAAACAGAACAAAAGAAACACCGTCTTAGAAGATGTGGGCGTTTGATCATCATATGACTAAAATCATCATGAAAACAGAGGAGGTTTCTATCCCCTACACGCAGAGCCTCGCAACAACACAGAGATTCAATCAGTATTTACTGAAGACATGTCATTGTCACTCTAAAAGCAAGGGGGTCTTGTAAGCATCTAGGCTCTGTCTGGTTTGGGAATGTCCCTGATCTTTCAAATTCTCTAACCCCTTAAGTGCCACTAGGAATCCAACCAGAATTAGAAAACAATCAGCAGCAACTCTTCGGCCCTTTTCTGACAGCGTTTTTGTGGAAGGTCAGAAGGTATAAAACATGAGAGAGACAGGGAGAGGAATGGAAAGGACGACGGTCTGTAAAAATGGGAAGGAATCGGCTACAATGACTCCCTCCCAGGATTCCTGGCCTCTCTATACTCAGATTCTCTTCACTGCCTCTGATCCAGGGGAAAGAAAGAGCTAGCTGCTTCTGCTCTTCCAGATTGTTCCCCGGAACTGGAGGACTGAGACCCATGTCCCCACCCACGGAGACGTTAGAAGGAGAAACAGGCTCTGTGGAGTGACAGGCAGGCGCCCTGACCTCCCTTGCAGAAACCATTAACCAAAAGGGGCTTTGTATTTGCCATTTCTTTTCTTTTTCTCAAGAGAATATTAAATCATTTATGGATTACACATGATAATGGACAATATGCAAGCTTTGATCTCATCTATCATTCTGTCTGATATCATAATTCAGTTTAGAGATATTGCATAGGATGTGCCAATGGTTATATTAATAACCAAATAAACTCCAGGACTTTGCTTAGGTGACCCTTTTAATGGTGAACTCCAGGTCATGACACGTGAACTGTCAGTTCAACGACACTGAGGTTTGTGGGGACAATGGCTTCTGTGCCCAAGAAGGTTATAAATAAATTTTGAATGGAACCTGGCATCACCCTGAAGGAATTCTAACTTTACCCTGCTGGGGTGCTTTATCAAGATGACTTCAGAATAGACTAATTTTACACAGCACATTTCTAAAAAGACACATTTATTTGGTGTTATGATTAGACTATCACATTTAACAATCAACAGCATGTGTACAAAAAAAAAAAAAAAAGCCCGACATTAAAACCCTTCATTGGATGGGCACCTGGGTGGCTCAGTCGATTGAGCATCTGACTCTTGATTTCAGACCAGGTCATGATCCCAGTGTTGTGGGATCAAACTCCACTGAGCGTGGAGACTACTTGAGATTCGCTCGCTCTCTTCTCCCTCTGTCCCTCTCCCACACTCCCTCTCTATCTCTCTCTAAGATGAAAAAATTTTAAAAATGCTTTGTTGGAATGCTTTACACTTTCCACAGAACAGAAACTAAAATAACCTGTTACATAATTAGTCACAAATACAGGAGGGCCTGGGTGGCTGAGTCAGTTAAGCATCCAACTTCACTCAGGTCATGATCTCATGATTCCATGAGTTCGAGCTCCTCATCAAGCTCTCTGCTGTCAGCTCAGAGTCCGCTTCAGATGCTCTGTCCCCCTTTGTCTCTGTACCTCCCCTGCTTGCTCTGTCTTTCTCTCTCAAAAATAAACATTAAAAAAAGAGAAGCGTTAGTCACAGATACAGCCCTCAAGTTTCATGCCTGTGCATGTGAGTATTGTCGAAAACATACCTTCTTTGTAGCAGCCAGGCCCTGCCCCCACTGTGCT
Organism: Hyaena hyaena; assembly: GCF_003009895.1. NCBI lineage: Eukaryota > Metazoa > Chordata > Mammalia > Carnivora > Hyaenidae > Hyaena > Hyaena hyaena. The sequence continues at coordinate 110,579 of NW_024080838.1, forward strand.
TGGCTGAATCCACAAATCTGTTGTAAACTGTCGCTTCCCTGTCCCTTCTTCTGCCCTCCTCTTAGCAGGCTAAGTTTTGTGTCCTGACAGTAATGGAAACCTTCTGCCACTGTCATAGCCTCTGCTGCTGTGGGAACCGCCATAGCCACCTTGGTTTCGTGGTTTAGCAGGTTTAGCTCCTGCCTCCAAATTTCCTCTTTCCGTGGGTCCACAATTTGAAGATGGATTGTTGTAATTGCCAGAATCCTTATAGCTTCCACCACCTCCAAAGTTGCTTCCTTCACTACCCAGTCCGTCTTAGCCATCCCCGTGCCACCATATCCACCACACCTTGACTGCCGGCAAAGCCACCTCACCCACTGAAGTTTCCTCCATGACCAAAGATGCCATTTCCACCAAAACCACCTCCACGACTACCACCAGAGTTTCCAGAACCACTTTGACCTTTTTGGCTGGAGGAAGCAGCAGCCATCTCTTGCTTAGATACTGCACTCCTTACTTCACAGTTGTGGCCATGCACAGTATGGTATTTCTGAATGACACTCGTGTCTAGAGTCCCAACCATCAAATGTGACAAAAGCAAAGTCTCTCTTTTTGCCACTGCCTTGGTCAGTCATGATTTCAATCACTTCAATTTTTCCATACTGTTCAAAATAACCCCTCAGGTGATGCTCTTCAGTGTCTTCTTTAATACCACCAAACAAAAATCTTTTTCACAGTTAAGTGGGCACCGGGTCTTTGAGAATCTTCTCTCGAGACAGCCCTCTTTGGTTCCACAGCTCTCCCATGCACCTAGCATGGCCTTGCATTCATGGCTGTGTCCTCCCCAGTGGCTTACGTGACAAACCCAAAGCTTCTGGAGCGCTTGGTGCTTGGACCCCTCATTACCACACAGTTCATAAGCGTTCCCCATTGCTCACAATGGCTTTCCAGACTCTCATCCATTGTTTCCAAGCTCAAATTCTGATGAAGAGCTTCCGCAGCTGCTCAGGCTCTCTGGGAGACCCTTAGACATGATGGCAGCGGGAGGGGAACCTTTAACGATGCTTCCTTAGCAGCATCCACAGGCAGAAAGTAATAATCCAACCAACATATCTCTGCCATTTCTTCTTGAGCTCCCCTACAGGGCAGTGATGGCTTTCACAGTCGTGTATGTGAGAACTCTGCCATCTTGTTCTTCTCACATGGGCCCAGGCTTTCAGTCCTTGCTACCTGTCCACCCGGTGATCCTCCCAGGCTTCAGTGGCTGACACATGGCTGTCTTTCACTCAGTAACTGGCTCATACTCACTCTGCCCTCTGCCCTCTAGCATGCCTGCTTTTGTGTTCAATGGCAGTAATTCTACAACCCAACCAGACAGCACATCATACTGTTGCCCTGTGCTTTTCAGTAGCACACTGGATTTTCTTCCAAACCACTGGCAGTCTTCTTCCTCCACAGCATTGTAGATCTTGCTATGATTTAATTTAACTGAGAACCACTGGCTCCAGGCATGGCCCAGTGAGGTGGTTCATCCAACCAGCCCCTTAAACCTAAGGAAGTTTTTAGTCAAGGTGGCAAGACATAGACAAACCAGCCAGTAGAAACATAAACTTTCAACTACTACTACTGGACCATGCAGGGAGACATCAGAAGCATTTTGAAGGAGTGCTGTTCTTTTATGAGGAGGACATGTGATGAGCCTCTAAAGTATTAATGGTGGGGGCGCCTGGGTGGCTTAGTCGGTTAAGCGTCCGACTTTCGCTTAGGTCATGATCTCACAGTTCGTGGGTTTGAGCCCCGCATCGGGCTCTGTGCTGACTGCCAGCTCAGAGCCTGGAGCCTATTTCAGAGTCTGTATCTCCCTCTCTCTCTGACCCTCCCCTGCTCACGCTTTCTCTCTCTCTCCTAGAAATAAAAAATAAAAAATAAAAAATAAAAAATAAAAATAAAGTATTAATGGTGTATCCAGCAGATCAACAGGTCAATGCATCTCCAGTAGCCAGGCAGCCTAAACGTGATATCAGAGCATATGCTAGGTTTTGACTGAATGTGATGATTTTCTCCTTTCTTATTCCCCTTTGGACTGGAGAGTCTTATTATCTGGAGGTAGAATCCCCTCTCCCCTTGCTCTCTGTTCTTTAAGATTTCATTATGTGGAAACTAATTTGACAATAAAATATTTGTAAAATAAAAAAATTTAAAAAAATTAAAAAAAAAAAAGATTTCATTCTACTACTGTGACATGTATACATTTTTTACCGTGACTCAGAGTAGGAAGTGCATTATTCATGGCAATTCAGCACACATACACAAACACACACACACTAAAAACATCGAAACTGCATCTTGATACTTCCAATTTCATTCTGTTTCTCCTCCTCCTTGAAGCACTCTGAAAAGATATGCATCCAAATCCTAATGGATTCTCTGTGAATGGTGAAATTATAAGTAATTTTTTAAGTCTATATTTTCTAATACCTACATATCATTTGTATAAAAATAGTGCAGGTATTTAAAAGGATCATTGCTATGTTTAATTAAGAGATTAGCTGCTAAAAGTTTTTACTTTTAAGCCATTCAAAAAGAAGTTTGCAAACAATCCAATTAACAGCCTTTGAACGATATCATTGTCTTGTATTCGTTTCCTTTACCATCCTTTTCTTCTACTCTTCTTTCTTTTAATTCTCTTAAAATATTTATGTAAATATATTTTTTATCGGTGTGCTGGTGTTTATCATTCAGAATCAGTTCTTTTTCAGCTGGCTGGCAAATCAGAGCAAAGTATTGCTCATAAGTCTTACATTTAGGTAAGAGATCGTTTCTGTTTTCCCCAATCATTCATAATTCAACAATGTTGCCTAGCCTCAAAAATATTAAATGTGTTTGTGTTCATTCTTTGTCAGGTCTAGTCTAATGGGGTAATTATTAGTTTGACATTAGCAGTAATTTCATTTTAATTGGCTACGACCTATGTGGACTTTGTACTCTACTTAACTGTTACTCATTTCAAGTTTTAGGGAACAGCTGGTTATTATGTGTATCTTTCTTTATGGTTTGAGGAAGTTACATTCTCTCCGGGCCTTTGTCAAAATAAAGGCATGAACTACGGTCACTGGAGAATGATCACATCAAGTTAAATTGCCGACCTGCAAACATGCCCACTTGATAGCCTTTCTGACCCTGCCTAGGAGACCTCCGAGGGGAGGAACCAAATGGACCAAGGAAAGAAAGGAATAGGTGATACAGGGCAGTCACCTTGCAGAACCAGTGTGTCAGGTCTTCTGTCCGTCACTCCCTTTTCACACTGAGCACAGTCTTCTTGCTCCTTCACCATTTTGAGGCTCTGTATACTCAAGTCCTGCTCTCAAGGCAGTTCAGAGAGCCTGCAGAGAGCCAGCCAGCAAAAACCATCATGTGGCCATTCTTTACCTACGTCAGAATTTATCAATTGAACTACTAACCTAAATAATAAACTACATTTAATTTATTAAACCCATTTTAAACTAAATCTAGGGATGGAAGCATGACACGAATGAAGATTCCCCAAGTAGAATTTTGAAATAGGCAGCATTGTCCACCTTCTTAGACCCTCTCTGCCTTGGGCACCACTCCCCTGTGTGGCTAGGCCTGAACACCATCACGCTGTTCCCGACGCCTCATCTCTGAATTTTTCTCTCCTCTCATTCTCAAGCTTTCAGTGCTACTGACCTCTTTCCTCTATGTTTATCTGTCCTATTTCCATTCTCTCAGTATTCAGTTTATGTGAAGCAGATCTTGGAATCTGAATCGACCCCACATTTAGGAGCTATGAGTGTGGTGTTGGAAGCTATAGAAGCCTTCGGGAGTATACCATGCCCGGCTCCTATATGGCTATACTCCCCATGTACAAACTACTGATGCTATGTGGTCCTCCTCCTAATTACACTGTCTCTTGACAGTCAACCCTGGGTTTTCTTAGGCATACGTTTTAAAATATGGGAGATGTGACAGCCTGTTTGTACGTTAATAAAAACTGTTCCCGTAGAGAAGGAAAAATTGGTAATACAGGAGAAAGGAGAATTCCTGGTGTGAATTCTCCCTCTCTTAAGGGAGAAGAGAAGGAATCTAGCGCACTTGCAGAAAGACTCAAAATGTGGGAAGTTCAAGATGTGGAGTGATTTGGAGGATTTAGGAAACAGACAGAAAGGAAGCCTTCAGAACTTGACAGGCACAGTAATTGCTCCCCTGATTATTTTGGACACATGGTGCTGGCCAAAGTCCTGACCATGACCTGTAAGATCATATTTAATGTGATTTCCCATGACTGTTAACTTATCTGAATTCCTCTGCTGCTATACACCCCCACCCACCCCTTCCTCTCCACCTCTTCCTCCCTACTCAGGCTGCACTGGCCACCTTTCTGTTCCTCGAATATACAAGTCTTGCTATTACCTCAGGGCCTTCCCTCTGCCTGTTCTCCTCCTCCAAATAATGATATGGCTCATTGCTTACTTCCTTAAGGTCTCTACTCAAAAGTCACCATCTCAGTGAGAACTTCTTAGCCATCCTCTTTAAAATTTCACACAATCCACCTCCCAGACCCTGCTATTCAATATTTAGTAACCCCCTTTACTTCCTTCCCTCCCCACTTTGGCACAATTCACCCTAAGTTACTTATTTTTTCTGTTCTTTATCTGTCTTCCACCCTGAAATACAAGATCTAAAAGAGCAAGAACTTTTATTTTAGGGGGCCCCTGGGTGGCTCAGTCAGCTAAGACTCCAGCTCTTGATTCCAGCTCAGGTCATAATATCACACTTTGTGAGATCGAGCCCCGCATCAGGTTCTGCCTTGATGGTTTGGAGCCTACTTGGGATTCTCTCTCTTCCTCTCTCCCCTCTCCCTCTTATCTGCTTGTTCTCTCTCTCTGCCAAAATAAATAAATAAACATAAAACAAATAATTTTTATTTTAGTCTCTACTGTCACAAATATCTTTTTAAAAATTTTTTAATGTTTATTTATGTTTGAGACAGAGCATAAGCAGGGGAGGGGCAGAGAGAGGAAGTCACAGAATCCGAAGCAGGCTTCAGGCTCCAAACTGTCAGCACAGAACCCAATGCGGGGCTCAAACCCATGAACTGCAAGGTTATGACCTGAGCTGAAGTCGGAAGCTTGACCAACTTCTGTTGGTGCCCCTCTACTGTCCCAAGTACCTTGAACACTGCCAGAGGGCACTCAATAATTATCTGTTGAATTAATAAAAAAATCTTACACCACAGGGAAGCACAAAGGGTAAAAAAGGGGAGGGAAAAGCATCTTACAGAGAATATTTTGAAAAGTAAGCTAACAGCAACCAAGAAAAGTTTAATGTGTTGCGGCACTCACATTTGGGCAGCATAACAGACTAGGCTTTAAAGAAAGTGAGAGGTGACAGTTCAAGAACCTTAAAGGCCAGTAGAAGACTGCTTTTAGAATAAGGGGCTCCCTTAAATAATACAGCATTGGAGATTTTTTTTTTTAAGCAGAGGGAGATCGTGGGGGAGAGAATCTTAAGGAGGCTCCACGCCCAGCACTGAGTCCAACATAGGGCTCGATCTCATGAACCATGAGATCATAACCCGAGCCACAGTTAAGATTCAGATACTTAGCCCACTGAGCCATCCTGGTGCCCAGCATTGGAGCTTCTGTAACTCCATTGCCCTGGTTAATAAAACACCTATTATGTACTTAAACTGATGTGATTAAGCACTTTTTTCCCCCAACACTTCTCATGGGCCCAGACTGATTCTCAGCTCTTCTGTCTCCTCTATTAGGAGTCCTGCTGTATGACCTTAAGGTCTCTACACATTAGTTTCCTATGAAATAGTTATATGAAGGGTGGTAAAATATCCCACTCTAAAATACATAGCACAAGGATTATTTTGAGCCAAATGCACCCAAAACCAGCAGTTGCAAGAAAGGCATTCTAATTTCTCCTTTTCCTCCTGAAAACAAGACATAAAAATTCCCATGTGAATAATGCCCTCCCTGGACTAGAAGGAAAGTAGCATTCATGTCATCAAGGTTAGGAAGTTGGGGTGGAGAGAATTCTCCACGAACAGACCTTGTGAAGATAATTCTTCTCTTCCATCAGCCTCCCCACATCAACGCTTCTCTATAACTGCCCCTCTTGGCGCAAAGACAAGTAGTTTTTGCCATTTCCTTGGATCTTCATTTCCTTATGAGGGCATGTGAAGCTTAAGTAAATTTGTATGCTTTTCTCCTGTTAGCCTCACTTATGTGAGTTTAATTTTCAGGCCCAGACAGAAAACTCTAAGAGGGTAGAGGCAACATTTTTCCTCACCCACCCATAATAGCGGCGCCTCCCTCAGAACTGTCCTGGCACTTTGGAAGTGTGCCACTCAGATAGCCCATCAAGAAAGGACTTGCCCGGGGCACCTGGGTGGCTCAGTCAGTTGAGTGTCCGACTTTGGCTCAGATCATGATCTCATAGTTCATGGGTTCAAGCCCCACATGGGGCTTTGTGCTGACAGCTAGTTCAGAGCCTGAAGCCTGCTTTACGTTCTGTATCTCCCTCTCTCTCTGACCCTCCTCTGCTCACGCTGTCTCTCTCTCTCTCAGAAATTTTTTAAAAACTTTATTAAAAAGAAAAGGACTTGCCCTTCGGCTGTGAGGAGCATAGATCACAGGCACCTTCCTACTCCAGCGCCTTTGGGACCAGCCACATTGTTTGAGGTGAAGCCTGACTCTTCCTGCATGGAGCCCGGCCAATGACAGAGCACAGCAGAGTACCAGACGCTGGCCATTTCTGTCCAATACGGAGCTCTCCTGAGCCCACACCACCCACTACCACCCCTTGCTGGGTTGGCCTAGGGTTAGCCTAGAATGCATCAGCTCTGAACTGGGGCCTGAGCCTCTCTGTTTCAATTCATGTTTTTTATAGTTCATAGGTGTTACTCCCCAATAAACCGGCATCTGCTTATCAGAAGACTCTAAAGGACATAGTTAGTTTTTAATCTATAGATTAAAAAAGACATCTAGCACTTAGAAAAAAAAAAAGCAAAAGGCAAAGGGACACCCAGGTCACTCACTCTATTAAGCCTCTGACTCTTGATATCAGCTCAGGTGATGATCTCAGAGTTTGTGAGTTTAAGCCCCACATTGGGCTCTGCATTGATAGCGTGGAGCCTGCTTGAGATTCTCTGTCTCCTTCTCTCTTTGCCCTTCCCCTGCTCACACTTTCTCTCTCTCTCTCCCCTCTTTCAAAAATAAACTTTAAAAAAAAAGAAGACATCTAGCCAAGTGCTTACCCCAGAGTTCAGTTTTCATTAAAGTTCATCTTTCCGTCTTCCTACTGACAAAATAATAGAAATGTAAATAACCCCAAAGAGGGAATAATCTGGGAAACTAGTGAGATTTAGATTGAGGATCCTAACTGCACACATTAATATTAGGTTAGCTAGCTTCCTCTGAGCATGTCAGCGCATCAGAGGGGCCCAGAGAATATGTTGAAAGGGACACAGATTTTAGCCCTGTCAGTAAAATGTACCAAAATTTTTATTTCCTGGTAATTGACTGACTAATTGGATGCTAATTTCTGAAATTATGATGCGCATTAGCAAATGACAAGCATTAGTGACTCACCGGGATGATTTCCAGTGCTTGAAGCGTGAATGACTAATTCGAGATAGAGCACTAATGCGGCCATTGCCTAGACACCCATTATGGGAAATGAAGCCTTTAATCAGTGCATGGGAGCCTCCGCCTAGTGTGCATGGAGGAAACAGACTGGAACACAGTGGGGTACAAGAATCTAGAAGAACCTGACACCTCGCACCGTAGCCACAAGAGAATTTATTGGCACCTGGCACCTTCTGGACCCCTGAAGGGTTGGCAGATCAAAGCCCTGCTCAAGGGATCTTTGGCTTAATCAGCTAGAACTGGTTTATTCATTCAGATATCTGTAGACGATGGAAGGAGTGGGCACAAATCAATGAAATTTGTTTTGTGGTGAAAGTTTCTGCCGGGAAATCACTGCTCTGGGTTCCCATCAGCTTCCCACCAGTAAGAGGGTTAATTAAATCATTATCCTGCTGGCAGGCATTTAGACAGTGGATGCCGTTAATCAACAAGGCAGTGTCCAAAGTGTTCAATTGAAAACAGAGTTAAGATGCACTTTGCTCTACTCTTTAACGGTACCCCAGCCCAGGGCCATTAACCTTCCACATCCTCAGACTGGGTTAGCCTCAGAGGACTTACAATGGCTGTGCAATTTCCTTCGGAGTCTGGTTGGGAGTCATTGACTTCTTTCACCTCGATTCCTGTAGCACTGAAAGGACTCTGGTGGTAATAGCTGACTCAGGAAACCCAGGGGAGTTTCCTAGTGGTGATAGGGCATGCCTTGTGTTCCAGGAGCACAGGCAGCAAATGGACATGTGACGGCTATTAGTCACATTGTTATTGCTTTATGTTTCTCAGACCTCGAGTAAGAGGATATGCAGGGGCCTCTGGTGGTCTCCTGGAAATAGTTTTGATCTATAAAGATTTCTTTTATCAGCACGAAACAGGATTTGTGTTCGTCTCCTTTTTCCAAAAGGCTGTTACGAAAAAGGGCAGCAGCAAAGCAGTATGCCACACGTGATATGCCACGCTGTTTCTTGTGTGAGAAAAGTTTAAATGGCAGGGTCACTAGCTGGCACAGTTTCTGACGAGGATATTTAATGACCAGTGGCATAAATGATCAAGTGGAGAAAGGAAGAGAGAGTATTCTATTGTGTTCATTCCCTGTTGCTACTGTGACAGGTTACTACAAACTTAGTACCTTAAAGCAACACTATGTTCCAGGTCTGGCAGTCCCAGTTCTAAACTGGGTGTCGCTGGGGCTACAGTTAAGGTGTCAGCAGGGCTTGGTTGTTTCTGGGGACTCTACAGGAGCATCTGTGTCCTTGTGTTTTCCACCTTCTAAAGTCTTCCTGCCGTCCTGGGCTCATGGCCCCCACCCAGCAATGCCTTCACCGCAGCCTCTGCTTCTGTTGCCACATCTCCCTCTCTGCCTCCCCTGCCTACTTTCACTTGTAAGGACCCTTGCAATTACGCTGGGCCCACCGGGTAATCCAGGGTAATCTCCATTGCAAGACCCTTAACTTATTTATATCTGCAAAGTCTCTTTGCCTTGTAAGGTAATATATTCACAGGTTCCAGGGGAGAAAGACACGGACATCTTTGGGGAAGCATCATTCTGCCTACTACACCTATTAAGGGAATTGCTGCTTTTCTCAATATTAGAATTGTTTCCTTTTTGTTGTTCTTGTTGTTGTTGTTGTGGGAAAACAAAGTAACAGTGTAGATATGGTCCCTCGGAGACCCAGAATCCCATCTTACATTGTCAAATACAATTTATATTACTCAGGCAATGGCCATTTTAAAAGACTGTAAAGATAATGGCACCTCCTGTTTGCACAGATGGCCTCTTGGCAAACTCTGAGATAAGTACAATAACAGTTTCATAGCAGAAAGCAGGGTGCATGCTAGGAGTTCCGGGTTGGGCAGGAGGTGGGTGTATTGGAAGGGTAAGATAGCCTCCAAGTAGAATTCTTGGCCTTAATGGCTCCTGAGTTTCTAGGCTATTTGGAAAACCCCGCTGGGAACAAGGCCGCCAGCCTTGGAAAACAAGAACATCCTCTCCCTTAACTGCTCTTTGCAGGCTGCAAAGCTGAGATGGGGTGGGGACTCAGAAAGATGGGGCAAAAGTGAAGGAGTCTGAGCTATGGAGTTAGAAAGGAGCTCCAGTCTCCATTTTTCATGACCCAGGGCACATTTCCTAATCTTTCCGAACCTCAGTATCTTCATCTGCAAGAAAATAATATCTACATCACAGAGCTGATGTAAAGATCAGAAACAATGTGGGGCACCTGGCTGGCTGAGCCGGAAGAGCATGCAACTCTTGATTTCCAGGTTGTGAGTTTGAGCCCCATGCTGGATGTAGAGATTATTTAAATAAACAAACAAACAAACACTTTTTAAAAAATCAGAAACAATGTATGTAAAGCTTGGCTCATAGGAGGCACTCAAAACTAGTAAGTGCCAGGGCACCTGGGTGGCTCAGTTGGTTAAGCGTCTGACTTCAGCTCAGGTCATGATCTGTTGGCTCATGGCTTTGAGCTCTGTGTTGGGCTCTGTGCTGACAGCTCAGAGCCTGGAGCCTGCTTCGGATTCTGTCTCCCTCTCTCTCTGACCCTCCCCTGCTTGTATTCTGTCTCTCTCAAAAATAAACATTAAAAAAAATTTAATGTTCAGATTTCTGGCTGAATTACTCTCATTTTATTCTCTTCCACCAAATTTTGAGTTTTGAAGAGGCCCCATCTTCCCTCCTAGTGCTCCGAACTAGTTGATCACTGACAACTGGAACGTCCCTGGCAATGCCGATGAGAGATCATGACTGTAGATCTACAGCTATGTGGATTTACCACCAATTCGCCCCAATGAGATGGAATTACCCAGCAGTTACTGGCTTAGCTGGACAAGTCAAGGACTCCCCAACAGCTGGTCCTTTCTGTGGTATGGCCAAAACCAAATTAGAATGCCTGCATCCTCGGGACTTGCTTGCTCCAAAATAAAATAACTCCAAAGAAGTTGAATTACCTAGAAGGGATTCCTTTCTCTGCTTCAGAACCTGAGGCCTGGATCACTTGCTCTGGGTGCAGCCAGAGCTGGTCAGTCCTCAGGCAACACTCTGGAGAAGTCCTGAAGGTGAGAAACTGAGGCCTCCTGCCAGCACCCACTGCTCACTTGCCAGGCTTTGGCATGAGGCCCTTTTAAAGCCAATACTAGCCCCAGTCAGAGCTTCCACTGCTGGAGCCTGTTGTGAGTGGCAGGGCCTGACCGTTAGGCAGATCAGACCCTGTTGCATGAGAAGCCAAGCAATGAAACGGATACCTGTGCACTAGGAATGGAGACAGAAAGTAACTTTGATGTGTTGGGCAGCAAGAATGAAGCATTTATGGAAAAGAATACCTGCTACTTGATCCCACAACTGGCTTCTACAGGCAAGGGTACATCCTCAGCTAGAAAACTGGAATTTGGTCCCATCACATCCTAGCGGCTATAAAGTTTTGTTTTCGCTAATCTTCTGTTTTGTCTTTTCCATTCCTTTATGTGTCTGTGTACAAGAATATTGTGCTGGCTTTTGGTTTTTTAATCATTTTGTCTAAATGACTATGGTATGTTTTGGTCAACATAGAGTGGAGATGGGGTAGGGGAAGCTGTTTTTGTGTTTTAAAAAATCTCTTTCTCCATTAATGACATGCTAATTCGACTTTTATCTTTTTTAAAAATATTTTTAGTGTTTTATTTATTTCTGAGACAGAGAGACAGCGTGAACAGGGGAGGGTCAGAGAGAGAGGGAGACACAGAATCTGAAACAGGCTCCAGGCTCTGAGCTAGCTGTCAGCACATAGCCCAATGTGGGGCTCGAACCCACGCTCAACCGACTGAGCCACCCAAGTGCCCCTATCTTTAAATTCTTTATAGTTTTGATAAAGTTTTTTTTAATTTTTTCAATGTTTATTTTTATTTTTGAAAGAGAGAAAGAGAGAGAGAGAGAGAGCGCAAGCGGGGAAGAGGCAAAGAGGGAGGGAGACACAGAGTGGGAGGCAAGCTCCAGGCTCTGAGCTGTCAGCACAGAGCCCCATGCGGGGCTTGAACCCATGAACCATGAGATCATAACCAAAGCTGAAGTCAGACACTTAACTGACTGAGCCACCCAGGTATCCCGAGAAGGAAAGTTTTAATCAGGCGCTGATTCCTGCAGGGCCGCATGCCTTAAAGATGAAGACTCAAACAGTAAAAATAAAAACAACAAATTATGCTGATTTCTTGTGATGGAGTCTATGCATGTCAGTTTTTTGTCAGTGAACCTATCCGCCTCAAGACAACCGAGAGCCAAGATCCATTAACGTTGAATGTCTAGACCCAGAAACAAACAAAAAGCAAGCAAACAGCATTAAAAAACTCAACATCAAGAAGATGCCACAACTCTAGAGACCTCCTAAATGACACTGTGTGAAACAGAGAAATGATCAAAAGAAATAGCGTATCCAGAAAAGAAAGAAAATCAACAATAGAAGAAGATGGGTAAGGAAAGAGCTCCTACCTGACCACATGCCACAGGGCAGACAAATGTTCCCGGCGTCATTTTCAGAAAACAACCTGATAATGAGAACCAGCCACAGAGCACCCCTGTTGTTTGGCAGGAACGTTATCAGTTAGGTTAGGTGAGAGGAGCTTTGATAACTACATATGGAATTTATACACTACTAACTGGGCTGTCAAGCCAAAAAAAAAAAAAAAAAGTGATTTGACTAGAAAACATCACCTAGCTTCAAATGCACTTTCTCATCTTCCACACTTTCCCAAGGAAGGGAGACAATTGCTATGGAACCAATATGGCAGTCTTGGATGCCACAAGTCTACTTTTTGAAACCCATTAAAGTTTTGTTTTTTTAATATATATATATTTTTTTTTTAATTTCTAGGAGAGAGAGAGAGAGACAGCGTGAGCAGGGGAGGGTCAGAGAGAGAGGGAGACACAGACTCTGAAACAGGCTCCAGGCTCTGAGCTGGCAGTCAGCACAGAGCCCGACGTGGGGCCCGAACCCACAAACCGCGAGATCATGACCTAAGCGAAGGTCAGACGCTTAACCGGCTAAACCACCCAGGCGCCCCATAAAGTTTTGTTTTTTTAAATAGAAGCCTACTCTAGCAGCACCTACACTGTGTTTCATCCAATTCCTCACAAATCTGTATTCATAGTAAAGCAACTCCATTATTGTGGTTCAGGAAGATGCCATCACTGTTTGTTTGTAAAGCCTTCAAGCCTCACGACTAAGCAGAGTGGTGATTTCCGTTGAGTTAATGCTTCCTACATGCAAAGCCACTTCGGGGAGTGGGAATGAGTGTCTGCCTTTCCCAATAAACTCATATAAATGTAAATTTGATGACTTCCTATATTTCCTCTGCATCAGGTCAGAACTAGCACATACCAACAACCTGATGAGTTCTTGCCTTCACAAAAGAGAGAAACAAACCCTTTCTGCTTTTCATAGTGGTCCCTAGTTCAGGCAGCGAAGATATTTTCGTATTCAGGCCTGCGGTTTGGGGCTGCCCAGAGCAGCTCTGATCACGGGGACGGCTTCACAAAAACAAGATGCAAACACCCTCCCTTCTGTTTGGGTCCAGCAGTCCAGAGAGACCTCAGGCCTTTAAGAACAACAGAACCCCACTGTTAGTGGTTCGAGTAAGTTCCAGAGCCTTCCTTGGTTGTTCTTTTGCTACCAGAGGAAGGTTGCTGGAGAGGAGGGCTGCCTTCTCCCCCAAGGCCCGACGTGGGTGGTGTCTGTTTATGCCGTCCTGACCCCTTCGGGTCGTGCAAAGTCCTGGCCTGGTGGGGGCCCGGAGGACGGGGTCCTGCTGCCTCTTCAGTGGGAGCAGGAGAAAGGGAATAGGACAGTGTTGACTCCCGACCTTCTCTCCTTCCCGTCTTCCTCTGCACATGAACACATACGTGCACTTTGATGTTCTAATATAATAAGAAATATATATTAGGTCTTCATCCCTAGTTCCCCGCCCACAACTTCTAAAACAACTTGTAATGTCCTGAGTGGCAGGGGCGAAAGGACCGCCTTTTGTTATTCATACTAAACTTATACACCTGAGTTTATGCTAATGCGTGATTCTCAGAGGATGGGGGTTGATGCCAGAGGCACCAACCACATGACTAAAGATTTAGGACCTTCTGCCCCGCCGTCTGACCACCAGCAAGGGGAGAGGGGCTGCAAACTGAGTTAATCACCAGCATGGTTACTCAATGATTAAGTGACTTAATCAACTTTGCCTGCCCGGTGGAACTTTCGTCTACACCCTAAATGTCTGGGTTTAGGGAGCAAATGCCTCAAACAAATGGACAGTGAGGGATATTCTCCATACATTCAGACATCCTTCATTTCACTGAGTAAAACTATTTATGTATTCATATGTGTTTTTTTCTTCTTCTAGCACTTCCCTTTCTCTGCATTCCTTGGTGTTCCTTTTTTGATTATTTCTCAAGTTGAAAGTCAAGTTCATATGCTAAACACCAACTTAAAATTCTACATCCCTAATTAGGATCATCAAAAACCTGAACAATTTTTCTTTGTTTCCCTTTCTCCCCAAACGTATACTATATTTCCCTGCAGAGAGTTCTAAATTTTGCTTGGATCTTTGACTACTTTGTTGAGTGATGCAGTCTGAATCCCTTCAACAGTGCTTGGCACATAGTTAGCGCTTAATAATCATATATTCTGTCCACATATAAATGCATTTAAGGAAATTGTCCAGCATTTACTTGCCATTACTCCTGTTGTTGGTTTAATCTGGTGTTGTAGAACCACGGTATTTTTTAACTGAACAAGTTTGTTTCTTGGTGGCTCACAGGTAGAAACTGTAGCAGGTGGAGTCGTCACACAGAGAAATCTTTATCTGCAGTTCCTAAGGAGATGGATGGGGTTTGGGAGTGGTGGGGGTCCAAGAAAGCTGATGGGAGCTGATGGCCAAGAAAGAATTCTTGAGACATGTTAGGTGCAAAAAAGGTGATTTTATTAAAGCACAGACCTGTGGGCAGAAAGAGCTGCACTGGCGGCATGAAGTGTGACTGGTTAAATACTACAGAGTAGGGGGAGGAAAAGGCAAAAGGGAGGCCTCCAGAAGGACTTTGATATGCTGAAGAGGACTCCTAAGATGCCAGGGGGCTCGCTGTTGTCAAGCTAGTGTTGTCTTCCATCTAGGCACCTTACAGCAGTAGGGGGTTGCCGGAGAAATGTTATTCTCTGCATTTGCTACAAGCATTTGTCAATGGGCTGCAGGTTATAAAGAAATTTAATTTTACCTGTGTGGAGGGGAGAGTGTTGCTGGGGCTCCAGAAAGTGAGTCTACAGGTTTCTGGAGATTAGGCTTTTGATAAGATTGCCTTTTTCTTATAATTTACTAAGATATTTGCAAACTGATGGAGACTCAAGTCCTGCATGACTGAGATCTCCATTAATTAACCATTTGTTTTGTTTCCTTTGTTCTTAGGCAGCCAGGAGTGCCTGAGTAATGTCACGCATCCCACCTTGGGGTGAGGGGGTGTTGTTAGCTTGTTGTTTGCTCTCAGCTTGCCTTTTGATCCCTCATCAGAGATCAAGGAGATTCCAAAGCCATGACCTCCAGAGCAAGGGCGAATGGGTTCCTTTTATTGAGGATTAGGATGACTATTCCTTTTCAAGAATTGCTTTGGTGTTTGCATTCATTTGGAGATCATTTTTGAAAATTTTTACATTTGAAAATTTTAATACAGTTATTTATATTCAGTTTTATGAGTGGAATGGATTTCTTTGTTCCATTTGTTTTTTCTTCTGACTTTTCCAATCTTGAGTTCTTGATTTTGAGTCATTGCTCTGGTAGTTGGAATGCATATTTGAGTAATATTTCCAGCAAGGATGCATGAATAATAGTAGATTTTTTAAAAGCCATTTTTAAAAATTTTACAGAGAGAAACTGCGAGTGGGAGAGAGAGAGAGAGAGAGAGAGAGAGAGAGACAGTGAATCTCAAGCAGGTTCCACACTCATGGTGTAGTCCAACACGGGACTTGATCCCATGACCCCAGGATCATGACCTGAGCTGAAATCAAGAGTTGGATGCTCAACCAACTGAGCCACCTGGATGCCCCCATAAATAGGTTTTTAAAACTCTTACATACTTGAGATTTCTTCTGCGATGGTTTTCAAATTAACTTGCTTAGATAATCTCAAAAAGTATTTTATAAAACAATGTCCATCTTAAACATTTTTAAATTGATAGATGAGTTTATATCATGTTTATATAATTATAAAAGATATATTTTCCACGATATGATGTGTATGAGTTTTTAAACTAAAACTGTCTCTTTACTATTTTTTAAAGTAGCCAGTGGATTCTTCATACCATAGCAATTTGATATTCATTATTACCATTTATCAAACACATTGAGCAAGCTCTTTAAGAATCAGAAACTTCACATCATTCCTTTTGTGTCTGATCTCATGTTTCCATTCTCCTACAGAATTTGATCCTAATATGTTTTGTGCTAAGGAGTCTTTTATTAGTCACTTTGTCTTTATTCTACTATGATAAAAAATATGTGTATAAGTTGGAATTTTAAAAACAAATTGCTGTAACAGTGAGGCTCTAAATAGTTTTTTTGTTTTTTTTTTTTGTTTTTTTTATTTCTAGGAGAGAGAGAGAGACAGCGTGAGCAGGGGAGGGTCAGAGAGAGAGGGAGATACAGAATCTGAAATGGGCTCCAGGCTCAGAGCTGGCAGTCAGCACAGAGCCCGACGCGGGGCTCGAACCCAGAAACCACGAGATCATGACCTAAGCGAAAGTTGGACGCTTAACCGACTAAGCCACCCAGGCGCCCCTCTAAATAGTTTTTAAAATGTATCCTGGGCCACCTGAATGGCTCAGTGGGTTAAGCATTTGACTCTTGATTTCAGCTCAGGTCATGATACCATGGTTCATGAGATGGAGCCCACATCCGGCTCCATGCTGACAGCACAGAGCCTGTTGAGGATTCTCTCCCTCTCTCTCTGCCCCCGCCCTACACATTCTGTCTTTCTCTCTCTTTCTCTTTGTCTCTATCTCTCTCTCTAAAAGTAAATAAATAAACATTTAAAAAAGTAAAAAATAAAAATCTATCCTGGACTTTATCAGTACAATTAGTCAATTCCTAACTGACTAAAACAAATAACTATATTATATAAATTTCAGTGAGATTTTGATAAAAAGTAAAATATTGGAAATGCATCTCTTGAAGAGAGATTGCTTTTTATTTCCCCCATTCATGTCTAGTAATATCACTTATTACTAGAATAACATAGTGCTTAATTCTATTCCTATATGTGTTTTTTATACATATAAGCAGTGAGAAACCTTATTTATACAAATGTGTTAAAAATGATGAAAAAAATGGGTTTTAGAGCAATAATTCAATTCTGTGAGCTCCTGAGTTTTATGTCAAAATTTATATCATTGAAAGTTATTTTAAATCATATCTGTCCATTTTGTTGAAAGCAAGGAACTGAAAACCACCAGGCCGGCAAAAGGTTTTTTTTTAAACCTCGTCATTAGACTCATTCATTTTTTCAAAACTGACACAAATATTTCTTTTTTTTTTTTAATGTTTTATTTATTTCTAGGAGAGAGAGAGACAGCGTGAGCAGGGGAGGGTCAGAGAGAGAGGGAGTCACAGACTGAAACAGGCTCCAGGCTCTGAGCCAGCAGTCAGCACAGAGCCCGACGCGGGGCTCGAACCCACGAACCACGAGATCATGACCTAAGCGAAAGTCGGACGCTTAACCGACTAGGCCACCCAGGTGCCCCAAAACTGGCACAAATATTTCAAACTGCTTTTCTGTTTTCTGGCCCATTGCTGCCCATGTCACCCATATGATGTACCATGGAATGATTAATTTTATTTTATAAAGTAGAAGTGGGGGGGTTGAAAGAGAGAGAGAGAATGGAGAACCTAACTCTCTCTCATGGGCGTGTTCTCATGCTGATGTATTTTAGAAAAGAGTTGATGAAAACTCGTTTCCTTCAAACTATATATGCCTGAGTAGCCCTTGGAAGTCTTCTCACACTAGCTTAGAAGCAGATGAGCCCAAAGCGCGTTTCCCAAATATATTAGTGGCATATTTGATTAAATGTATTGCTATTATATTTAAAGGATATCAATTTTTATAGTCTCATTTGTATCATTATCTTCTATTCATGATCAGCAATACTGGGTTTTTGTTTCCTAAATCAATGAAAAATTTAAGTAATGGTTCAGATGGTACAAATGTATGACAAAATTATTAAGGTAGTATGATATTTTGATAAAATAAGAAATATGAATTTGGTTTTTGTCCCTGGCTCCTGGCTAGAGCTCCTAAAGTCTTTGTAACATCCTAAGTAATAAATGTGCTAGCAGCATTTTTTTAAATGTTTTATTTATTTTTGAGAGCAAGAGAGACAGAGCACAAGTGGGGGAGGGGTGGAGAGATGGGGGGAGGGGGCGGGGAGACACAGAATCTGAGGCAGGCTCCAGGCTCTGAGCTATCAGCAGAGAGCCTGATGCCAGGCTCGAACTCACCCACAAGAGGTCAGGTCTGTGAGATCATGACCTGAGCTGAAGTCGGACGCCCAACCGAGTGAGCCACCCAGGTGCCCACTATTTTTGCTTTAATATTTGGTCTTTGAGCCTGGTTTCTGGTACAGAGCTCCCAAATCCCTTGGAATTTCTTGGGGGATAGGAGTGTCTTTTGTTCCAATAAGGAGACTCTTGGTGGGCTCCTGGATATTTTCAGAAGGGAGCTAGTTACTAATAGCCCACGCCCTGATTAGAAGCTTGGAACTTTTAGCCCTGTCTCCCACCCTTTGCGGGGGAGGGGCGCTGGAGATTGAGTCAATAACCGATTGTGTTTGCGTGATGAAGCATCTGTAAAAAATCCCTGAACTCTGAGGTGTAGAGAGCTCCTAGGCTGGTGAACACATCCACACACCAGGAGGGTGGTGCACCCCATCTCCACAGGGACAGAAGCCCCTGTGCTTGGGACTCTTCAAAGTCTCACCTTCTGGGTCTTTCTATTTGTTCATCTGTACCCTTTATCATATCCTTTAATAAACTGGTAAGCGTGTTTCCCTAAGTTCTATTAGTTTTTCTAGCAAATGATCAAACCTAAAGAGGAGGTTTATAGAATTCCTATTTATTTATTTAAATGTTTATTGTGAGAGAGAGAGAGTGCAAGTGAGGGAGAGGGACAGATGTAGAGAAAGAGAAACAGAGAGAGAATCCCAAGCCGGCTCCACACTCTGCACAGAGCCCAACAAAGGGCTCGATCCCACACCCTGGGATCATGATATGAGCCAAAATCAAGAGTAGCCAACTGAGCCACCTAGGTGCCCGAGAACAGATATAACCCATCAGTCAGAAGTACAGGTGACAACCTGGAATTAACAATTGGTGTCTGAAGTAGAAACAGTCTTGGGGGACTGAGCCCTTAGTTGTAACTCCAGGTAGATGGTGTTGACAGGGAAAAATCTGTTATAAGATGGTCAGCAGGACTGATAATGAAATACCTGTCCCTGATCAAAGGCTCCCTCTTCCTGGTTCTTCTTCCCACCCTGCTTGTCTCATGTATTAATGAGGAATGCATGAAGTAATGAGGAAGTAACAGGCTATAAATTACTTTCTCTGCTGATGCTCTGGATTCAGACCTCTGGAGAATGATCTCCTCTAAGCTCTCTCGCCAGTGGTACCCAAACTACCTAAGCTTGAGAAATATTAACCTATAGGATCCCATTCAGCCCAAGCACTGGGACTCTATATTCTAGCACTAATAAGCTACACTTTGGTGTTCTGAAGATTTAATCTACCATGCATCTGGGAGAGAAGCAATCCTACATCTTGGACAGTGTGCTATTTATGTCATAACCAAAGGGATGCAGTGTCCCATTCAACACTGATTTGCTAAGTAGAATAGCCTATGACAGCCTAGATGGCTGTCATTTGCCTGCATAGTACCCCTCCTCTCTCCTCAGAATTGTACTCTTTTCCTTTTGGGTAGCTGTTCTTCCCTCCGCTTCCACTTTGGTGGTTCTTGTTTGGGACTATGTCTTGGTTTGTGTCCCACCAACCCCCAAAAGAGATACTGAGATGGATTGGGGAGCAAGTAGTATATTTGGGAGGCAATCTCAGATGGCACTGTGCAAGAGTAGGAAACTGAGACAGGCAGGGGGAAAGACGATCAGGGTGCATTATTAGTGGGTGACCCCTATGGATCATTCCCACTGGGGATGCTCAGAGAAACTGTAGAACATGCTTCAGAATTGTCCCACCAAGAGGCGAGGAGCGGGGTGTTTATCTCCTAACTTATCTCCCAGTGCCCACGGTCATTTGTCGAAGGATGCTCCAGGTGCATCAACTCCGTGCTCGTGGTACCCATTCACGTACCTGGTGAACACAGTCCTGAGGCAGAGCATGCTATCAGGCAGAGCGATGAAGAGAGCTGTAGGTGAGGTCAGCATTAATTTTCCAGTGCCTAGGCACTTACTGCATCTGCTACAAGCTGCCCCTCATAATAACATCTCACCTTCTGCCAGCAAATAACTGATCCAGGCTGAGCATGTAAGAAAATCTGGGTGAATCCAAGTCATCCCTTAGATATTTTTGAAACTGCACTGAGAGAAGTAAGGGAGACCCTTTTGGGTGTCAAAGATGAATAATGCGAGTCGGGGAGCTACAGGTAGCTAGATTTCCACTCATATGGAAGAAGCTGATTTTATAGAATTGGGCTGATGCAAAAAGAGAGGTAGAGAAGAGAAACTAGGCTGCATTGAAGTCTCTGGGGGTGCCTGGATGGCTCAGTCGGTTAAGCGTTCAATTTTGGCTCAGGTCATGATCTTGCTGGTCGTGAGTTCGAGCCCCATGTCAGGCTCTCTGCTAACAGCCTGGAGCCTGGAGCCTGCTTCAGATTCTGTGCCTCCCACTTTCTCTGTCCCTCCCATGCTCGTGCTCTGTTTCTCTCTTTCAATAATAAATTTTAAAAAAACATAAAAAATTTTTTAAAGAAGTCTCTGGTTCTGGGGGTCATTGAGGCTCATTTTCCCAAGAGCTCCAATGTCCACATACAAGTCAATGAATTCTTCTTGTACCAAACAAGTTCAGAGAGGGTTTCTGTAACTTGCGATCAGAAAACTCTTGACCACTTTCTGAAAATATCTATTCCTCCAGTCTACCATTTCCTATGAGCCTTCCAACAGGGAGCCACTCACTTGAATGAAAACATTGCCCCTGCAGGAATTTACAGCAACTTACCTTCAACTTCAAAAACCAAGAGGGAAAAATCAAGCAACCGGACAACTTTAAAACAGCAAAGTTCAGTTGGATAATGTATAAACTGGCCGATGGCTCTAAGTGCATAAAATAAATCTCTAACCCAGGGCATTTTATCACACTTGTGTAGAAACCCTCTGACTTCTCAAAATGTGGACGACGTTAATTTTAAAAAGCAAGCAAAAATTAAAAAATAAAAGTTGGGTAGTGTAAAACTAATAGCTGTAAAGGAGAAAGAAGTAGCTCTATATATACTTATAAGAAAATGAGGGGCACCTGGGTGGCTCAGTTGGTTATGCATCTGACTTCTTCTCTGTTCAGGTCATGATCTCATGGTTCGTGGGTTCAAACTCTCCATCGGCCTCTGTGCTGACAGTGTGGAGGTTACTTGAGATTCTCTCTCTCCCTCTTTCTCTCTGCCCTTCCCCCACTTGCTCACACTCTCTCTCTCCCTCTCTCTCTCTCAAATAAATAAAGTTAAAAAAAAAAAGTCTCCAGTATAGAATATGCAAGTTTTTGTATAAGGAAGAGGAATAATTAAAATGTATATATATTTGTATAAATAAACTCTGGAAGGTCATTGTAAAAACAATTTTTTTAGGTTTTATTTTATATTTGAGAGCAAGAGAGACTGAATGTGAGCAAGGGTAGGGGCTGAGACATGGAGATAGAATCTGAAGCAGGCTCCAGGCTCTGAGCTGTCAGTAAAGCACTCAGTGCAGGGCTTGAATTCAGGAGCAGTGAGATCATGACCTGAGCCGAAGTGGTTGCTTAGCCGACTGAGCCACCCAGGCGCCCCTTCCCTGGGAGGTCATAAAAGAAATAAAAGTGGTTACATGGGGGGAATTGTGTGGATAGGGCCAGGTGATAAAAAACAAGGCTCCTCAAGATCCATACATCGTTATATATGCTTTGATCTTTGTGTGTATGTCTTACCTTCTCAAACGAATTTAAAATGTAATAAAAGTTGACCCACTTTTCCCAAGAGCAGAAGTGAATAGCACAGAATCCCAAAGGGAAACCATTCACAAGCCGACCTTGACCCGGAGAAGACAGCCACCCCTCACAAAAGGCCCAATAATAGTCCACCCATATCAAACCCAAGGGTTTAAAAAATCAAAGGATTTTTTGAACTATATCTTGTTTTGAAAGTAAAGAAGAACAAATGATGGGCGGCATATGAGAAACTTGCACTGACGTGTGAACTGACATCAGCTCAGGGAAAATGCTGTGGGGAAGGGGAAATATTTCTTTCCCTCTTAGTATGGAATGAGGAAAGAAATACAAAGAAGAGGAAAGCACAGAAGTCAATAAGTGTCTTTCTCCTGAGGGCATTGATCCGGAAATAATTTTTCAGATTGATTCAGACATGTCTTGATAAATACAAAGCATCATCTATGAATGGGAGTAACAAAACAATCTGAATTTCATAAATTATTCAGATTTATTTTTCCAACACACTTTTCCAGACATCTATGGATGCTGGAATTATGTATTGAAAAGCTTTTTAAAAAATTGACTACTATAAAAATGTAACTTCTTATTATTAACAATTGTTCTTTTTTTTTTAATTTTTAAAATGTTTATTCATTTTTGAGCGAGTCAGAGAGACAGAAAGTAAGGGAGGGAGGGAAAGAGAGAGACACACACACAGAATCCAAAGCAGGCTCCAGGCTCCAACCTGTCAGCACAGAGCCTGACGTGGGGCTCAAACTCCTGAACTGTGAGAGCTAAAGTCGGGCTCTTACCTGACTGAGCCACCCAGGTGCCCCCCATAATTGTTCTTTTTCTAAATAAGAAGTTTTAAAGATTGGAATGTTTTGTGGTGGGTATATGAGACATAGTAATACGGTTTCATCTTATGATGTCCGTGAAGAGACTTAATCAAAACGAAGATGTTTACTAATAAGAGCTCTTGTTTTCATACTTGTGGCAAAGGGTGTCATAAAAAATCAAGCATTGTTGTCATGTTCTTATTAGGTATTTTTGATGCATTGAAGTGAAAACAATGAGAGTTGAAATATAGAAAAAATGTTGGCCAAAAGATGAGATGAATGGATAGTCAGTGAGAGGGCAATTAAGGAACAGCACTGGGGACAGAGTTAATGTAGGTTTTCAATGCTAAAAGGTCTCAGTTCCAATGGCCATCACAGTGAGAGGTAAATGCACAGGCCAGCCTGTGGGAAGGGCGCTGGTGGAGAGGACCCGACCCCTGTAGGGAGGGAACAGCATTCAACCCCAGTCCATTATTTGAGCTCAATGGGTCCAGGTCTTCAGTTTTTTATTTTCTCAAGGAAAGATAGAAATCTGGATTTTTGTGTGAACTGTATTATGTATTGTCACAACTGAACATGGCTATAACTTGTAATGAACTTGGGTAACAAGTTTGGGGAGCAGGGGGTAAAAATTAATAGTGACTTACCATATTAAGTCAGGCTTTTACCATAAATACAGGAATAGGCAAACTACAGTTCAGAGGAATCTAGCCTGTCATGTTTCTTTTTTTCTTTTCTTTTTTAACTTTATTTATTTTGAGAGAGAGAGAGAGAGAGTTAAAGGGAGAGAGAGAAACCCAAGCTGTAGGCAGGGCTCCATCTCACTAACCACTGTGAGATCCTGACCTGAGCCGAAATGAAGAGTTGGATGCTTAACCAACTGAGCCACTCAGGCACCCCAGCCTGTCATCATTCTATAATAAGGTTTGATAGGAACACAGCCATGTCCATTTATTTACATGCTGTCTGTGCCTGCTCTTGTGCCACATTAGGGTTTAAAATATTTACTCTCTGGCCCTTTACAAGTTCACCAACCCATGATAACATTTTGACCCTTAGCTGATGTGAATCTGCTGTGTTGAATTATGTTCTAAGAAGGTTCTATTGGATTTTAATGTCAAATTACTTTAAGCAAAAAAAATTTTTTGCAGAATATATGCTGTTAGAACATTTAATATAATTGTTAGCATTAGAAATTTAATTTAGAGGTGCCTCGGTGGCTCAGTTGGTTGGGCATCCAACTTCGGCTCAGGTCATGATCTCACAGTTCATGGGTTTGAGCCCCGTGTCAGGCTCTGTGCCGACAGCTAGCTCAGAGCCTGGAGCCTGTTTCAGATTCTGTGTCTCCCTCTCTCTCTGACCCTCCCCTGCTCACGCTGTCTCTCTCTCTCCCTCTCTCTCTCAGAAATAAATAAAAATTAAAAAAAAAATTAAAAAATTAATTTAATTCAGTTGAATCTGATAGAAAATGATCATTAGGAACATTTAGTAAAATTTCTCCTCCATATTTATTAGCTTCCACAGATCACAGATAAGTGTATTAAGAAATAAACTATGTGGAAACTAATTTGACAATAAACTATTTGTAAAAAAAAAAAAAAGAAAAGAAAGAAAGAAACTAAGCAAACTGTAACAAATAAGGTCAGAAATCATTTTTATGTGGCTATGGAGAAAGAGCACACCTAAAGATACTACAAATCACCTCATATAGTAAACCTTGAAAAAGAGAAATTACTTTAAGCTTGCACCATCTAGAGGTGAAGAATATAATTTCCTATGCACCTTACCAGAGTCACAAGGCAATGCACTGCATTGGTCTTTGAGGTCTGTCTTGCGTCCATAAAGAAAGAGTGGGGGGAGAATGGTGCTCAGTGACAAGTCAGTGGCCAACACCTCATCAAAATGACCTTCTTTTTTTTATGTTTCATTTATTTCTGAGAGAAAGAGAAAGAGAGAGTGAGAGACAGCTTGAGCAGGGGAGGGTCAGAGAGAGAGGGAGACAGAATCCGAAACTGGCCCCAGGCTCTGAGCTAGCTGTCAGCACAGAGCCTGACGCGGGCTCGAACCCACAAACCGTGAAATCATGACCTGAGCCGAAGTGGGACGCTTAACCGACTGAGTCACCCAGGTGCCCCCAAAATGACCTTCTTAATAAGAGGATTTTCCTAGCCATGGTCCTCTTGGTGCTTAGATTTGAATTCTTCTGATATTATTAGTCATTACTTTCTTATGTGGTGTTCAGTCAAAATGAACTTTTTTTTTTCTGAATGCCTCCTTGGGCTCACCGTGAAAGAATGGAAGGGCGTCATGTTTTAAAGACCCTGTTGTTTACATGTTCAATGTTCTTGTCTAGACTTAAGCAGCACCCACGATGTACATAAAGGCTTCCTTGTAGAATTTTTATAATAGCCTATATATGCCTTCTCTAAGTTATTTTGTACTGGAATCTAGTATTTTTTTAAAAATTCTCTGCACAAATAAGATAATCAATTATAAAATTAAACCACCCACCTGTATGGATTAGCCTTACAATCCTTTATGAGTTTTTATTGGCTACCAAAAGTGAGTTTTTAAAACACTCAGCATCGGGGCGCCTGGGTGGCTCACTCGGTTAAGTGTCTGACTTCAGCTCAGGTCATAATCTCACGGTTTGTGGGTTTGAGTCCAGCAGATTCTCTATCTCCCTGTCTCTCTGACTGTCACCTGCTCACGTTGTCTCTCTCTCTCTCTCTCTCTCTCTCTCTCAGAAATAAATAAAACATTAAAAAAATTTTTTAAACAGTCAGCATCGTTTTATTTTTTGAAGCTGATCCCTTATGTTGTACAACAGAAAAAGTTTTTTTACATTGCTGTTAATTCCAAAATGTGTCATAGGAGTCGTATTATTCCTTGACTTCCCAAGTTTTTTTCTACCTGGTTCTAGCAAACTAGCAAACCTAACTCTCTAGGAATCCTCCCCCATCTCCATAACCACCGTGTGTCCCGTTCGACCCCTCTTCTCCAGGGACAATATTTATCTCTTCAAAAACTCAGTTCCAGTGACTAACATGAGGAAGTCTGGGAAAATACTTGAACTCTTGAAAATGCTTCAGCTTCTCTGAATTATCCTAACAGTTACCAAAAAGGCTTCATAACAAACCCACTATTATTGCTTTTACCACTTCCTCTAAAGATATAGTGAAGAATTATTGTGTTTTAAAAGGATTGCTTTTGGGAACAGGAAGCACCATGTAAACCTCTGAAAATCACAAATATATTTGACTACGGGAGAGTAGCTTGAAAACTACACAGAGAGAAATTGAGACTTGCTATGATTGATTTAATTGAAATACTCTTGAGAGAGAGACAGAGGAAGTGCTAGGACAGCAGAATCTTTTAGGATATAAGCACTTTCAATACCAGGAATAAATATCAAGAATATGGTAGCACAACCCACATCAGCATGAAAGAGAGCAAAACCCAACACCTGCAATTAATACTCTTCCTTAAATACAAAGCATTTAGATCTTTAGTCAGTAAACTGGTAATTTTATTTGAACAACTAAGAGTATAATTTTTTGATAGGAAAACATAATCTCTTTCAAAGGGAATTAGACTGTTCCCATTGTTTTTATTCTCTAGAGAATGAGTTTGAACCCAACATTTATTTTAATCTTGGTTTATTGATATAGATAACATTTTCATACAACTATAACATTAGAAAAAATGTTTTGTAACATCTACTACATTTATTTATTTCCAAGCTGGAAAAACACAGTAACTTTGTAAAGGTATTTGCTGACCTCAATACCCATTGATATGTTTTAAAAATATATGTAGGGACACCTGTGTAGCTCAGTCAGTTAAGTGTCTGACTTCAGCTCAGGTCATGATCTCACAGTTGGTGAGTTCGAGCCCCACATTGGGCTCTCTGCTTCAGTGCAGAGCCAGCTTCAGAAACTGTCCCCTTCTGTCCTGCCCCTGCTTATGCATATATGCGCTCTCTTTCTCTCTCTCAAAAATAAACATTTAAAAAATGTGTATATATAGTATTTAATTTTAAACCCATTTTACTAAACTATTATCATTATTGCTATTCTTTTCCTAATACAGCATCATTTCTCACCTGGAATACTGTCCCCACTCTGCTTTCACTTCTGTTTCCTTATTGTTATTTTTTATTTTTCATTATACCATATTTTATGTGTACTGTGTAAGCTGTAATAACTAAGCATTATACTCACCAATCATTTATGAAACTAAAATTATCAATGTTTCAGGGCACCTGGGTGCCTCAGTCAGTTAAGTGTCCAACTTTGGCTCAGGTCATGATCTCATGGTTCTTGGGTTCAAGCCCCACATCAAGCTCTGTGCTGACAGCTCGGAGCCTAGAGCCTGCTTGGGATTCTGTGTCTCCTACTTTCTCTGCCCCTCCCCTGCTCATGCTCTGTCTCTCTCAATTGTAAACAAACATTAAAAAAATTACCAATTTTTTTGCAGTCCTCTGTACTCCTTTCTCTATTTGATCTTACTATCTAAATACCTTGTGTTTGTGATTCTCTTATGTTCTTTATGGTTTTATTTCATATGTTTATGACCTAAATAATATAATTTTGGCCTAGAACTATTTATAACTTCATATAAACAGTTTTCTTCTGGAATGTGTTTTGCTTTTTCATTTCAGTCTATCCTGCATTACTATGTGTAACTGTGGTTCATTCATTTGTAACTGCCAATGAGCGTTCCCATTGTGTAAATACTGCAAAATTCATTCATTCTCTTGATGTAAATAAATTTTTTGTTCACAATAGTAATGCTTCCCTGAATATTCTTCTGTCTTTCTTCTGTTACACATGTGCAATGTTTTCTGAATGATATATACCTTGGAGTGGAATTTCAGGGTCTTCTACTCACATTCAAACTTACTAACATATGGTGTAGTCAACCTCATTACTCTAGGCAACTGACATCCACATACTTCTGAGGGAGGCCACTTCAGACTAGCCACCTCCCAGCTAATCTGCCTGCCTGGCCAGAGATGCAGGTACAATCCAAAAGGAGGAGGGAAGCCTATTCCAGACCAGGATAACCATCTGCCACCACCACCCCAGCTGAGCCCAGAGGCACTAAGTTTTGGAGCTGGAGTTATACAGCAATAGAAAACATTGAATTTAGAAATCTGCTTTAAAATTTTAAAAAATGTTGTTTTAAGGCATGTATTTGTAATTACATTCAAATTGTAATTTAGTCAAAGAACATAATTTTCATGAGACTTGCCTTAAGGTTTAGAATGAGAGTGGGCAAATTGCAGCCCATGGGTCAAATTGGATTGTGGCTTGTTAGATTTTACTGATATGCAGTCATACTCATTTGTTTATATATTGTCTGCGTCAACAAAAGCAAGAGTTGAGTATTTGTGAGAGAGACCATATGGTCCTCAAAGCCTAAAACTTTTATTATCTAGCTCTTTACAGAAAAGGTTTGCCAAATCCTGATCTAGAACATAACTGCTTCATTTGTGTCATTAAATGCATATTCTCTGATTCATGGGCATTGAATTCATATTTACATGAACTTGTTGATTTTCTTCATATCTCTAATACATTTATTGATTTTTTTTTGTCTACTTGATTTAAGAGTTACTTCCATAATTTGGCTATTGTTGATAGTGCTGCTATAAACATTGAAATGCATGTGCCCCTTGAATAAGCATTTTTAATCCTTTAGATAAATACCTAGTAGTGCACTTGCTGGGTCATAGGGTCACTCTATCTTTAACTTCCTGAGGAATCTCCATACTGTTTTCCAGAGTGGCTGTACCAGTTTGCATTCCCACCTACAGCGTAAGAGGGTTCCCCTTTCTCCACATCCTTGCCAACATCTTAATTCCTGAGTTGTTCATTTTAGCCATTCATTTTAGGCATTCAGACAGGCATGAGGTGGTATCTCATTTTTATGGTTTTGATTTTTATTTCCCTGATAATAAGTGATGTTGAGAATTTTTTCAAGCGTCCATTAGCCATTTGTATGTGTTCTTTGGAGAAGTATCTGTTCATGCCTTCTTCCCATTTCTTCACTAGATTGTTTGTTTTTTGGGTATTGAGTTTGATAAGTTCTTTATAATTTTTAGATAATAGCCCTTATTCGATAAGTCATTTGCAAATCTCTTCTCATATTCCTTCGGTTACCTTTTAGTTCTGTTGATTGTTTCCTTCACTGTGCAAAAGTTTTTATCTTGATGAAGTCCCGATAGTTCATATTTGCTTTTGTTTCCTTTTCCCTGGAGACCTGTCTAGTAAGAAGCTGCTATGGCTGAGGTCAAAGATGTTGCTGCCTGTGTTCTCCTCTAGGATTTTGATGGCTTCCTGTCTCACATTTAAGTACCTCATATATTTTAAATTTATTTTTGTATATGGTATGAGAAAGTAGTCCAGTTTCATTCTTCTGCATGTCACCGTCTAGTTTTCCCAGCACCATTTGTTGAGAAGACTGTCTTTTTTCCATTGGATATTCTTTCCTGCTTTGTCAAAGATTAGTTGACCATATAATTGGGGTCCATCTCTGGGTTCTCTATTCTACTCCATTGATTTGAGTGTCTGTTTTTGTGCCAGTACCATACTGTCTTGATAATTATAACTTTAGCGTGAGGTCCAGGACTGTGAGGCCTCCCACTTTGCTTTGCTTTTTCAACATTACTTTGGCTATCCGGGGTCTTTTCCAATTCCATACAAATTTTATAATTATTTGTTCTAGCTCTGTGAAAAATGCTAATGTTAGTTTGATAGGGATTACATTAATGTGTAGATTGCTTTGGGTAAAACATAGATATTTTAGCAATGTTTGTTCTTCCAATCCATGAGCATGGAATGGTTTTCCACTTTTTTTTTTTATCTTCTTCAATTTCTCTCATAAGCTTTATTTATATTGTTTTCAGTGTACAGATTTTTATATCTTTGGTTAGGTATTATTCTTAGGTATTTTATGGGTTTTGGTGTAACTGTAAAAGGGAGTGATTCCTTGATTTCTTTTTCTGCTGCTTCATTATTGGTGTATAGAAATGCAACCAATTTCTGTATGTTGAATTTTTATCCTGAGATTTTGCTGAATTCATGTATAAGGTTTAACGGTTTTTTGGTGGAGGCTTTTGGATTTCCCACATAGAGTATCATGTCATCTCTGAGAGTAAAAGTTAGACTTCTTCCTTGCCCAAACATCCATCAACTGATGAATGTATAAAGAAGATTTCACACACACACACACACACACACACACACACTGGAATATCACTCAGCCATAAAAAATAATAAAAATTATGCCATTTGCAATGATGTGGATAGAACTTGATATATTATGTTAAGTGAAATAAGTCCATCAGAGAAAGATAAATACCATATGATTTCACTCATATGTGGAATTTCAGAAACAAAACAGATGAGGGATGCCTGGGTGGCTCAGTTGATCAAGCGTCCAATTCTTGGTTTTAGCTCAGGTCATGATCTTGCATTTTGTGGGTTTGAGCCCCATGTTGGGCTCTGTATTGGCAGTGCGGGGCCTGCTTGGGATTCTCTCTGTGTCCCTTTCTCTTTGCCCCTCCCTGCTTGTGCTCTCTCCCAAAATAAATAAATAAATAAACTTTGAAATAAAGATACAAAACAGATGAACATAGAGGAAAGGAAGGAAAAATAAAATAAGATAGAAACAGAGGGAGACAAACCGTAAGAGACTCTTAATCATAAAAATCAAACTGGGAGTTGCCGGAAGGGAGGTGGGTAGGGGGATGGGCTAAATGGGTGATGAGTATTAACGAGGGCACTTGTTCTGATGAGCCCTGGGTGTTACATGTAAGTGAGGAATCACTGGGTTCTACTTCTGAAGACTATACTATATGTTAACTAACTTGAATTTAAATAAAATCTTGAAAAGAAAAAAAGGAGTTATTGAGAGGTATATTTAAAATCTTCTACTGTGATGGGAGTTTGTCAGTCCTTTTATTTGCTGTCAGTTTTAGCTTCATGTGTACTTTAAGTGTATTTATGTGTATTTATGTTAGTGGATGTACACAAATCCAGAATCATTATGTCAGGCTCCTGAGCACCCCCACCCACAACAGCATCTCTGGTCCTCAGCTCAGCTTTTCTGGACCATGGCCAGCCAGCCACACTTGCATTTACATCAAGCCTGGTGATACTCTAATAGAACCCGACAGGAAAGAGCAGCAAGGGTTTTGAGTAGTAGAGATTCTGCTTTGTGGCAGTGAATTTTCTTAAAGTATTTAAGGAACATTCAAAGCAGTGTCACATTGACCTTAAAGACAGACCATCTGAAGGGAGCTTATATAGGACCCAGTGTGACAATTGTCTGGGAAGGGCTGAGTGTGGTGAAGACAGAGTGAGGGGTTTGCATTTATGTTGTCAGGAACGTTACTTATGACAGTGATTCTTTAAAAGTGGTTATGAAACATTTTCACGGATGACATTCCTCCTCTACGAACATGAGTTTTCTTACTGTTCTTTTTGTTGGCCAGAGGTTGTTCTAGTTTAATCTTTCACTGCTTTATGCCCTGAGGATACTAGACTTTGTGTCCTGTCACCTACACAGCTATTAAAACTGGAACTCAAGAACAAAGTTGGAGGGCTCATATTTCCTGATTCCAAAACTTACTGCAAAGCTACAGTAACCATACAGTCTGATGCAGGCATAAAGACAGACAATATAGACTGATGGACTAGAATAGAGAGCCCAGAAATAAGCCTGCATACATATGGTCAGTTGATGCCAAAACCACGCAATGAAAGGACAGTCTTCTCAACAAATGGTGCTGGGAAAACTGTACACCCACATGCAAAAGAATGAAGCTAGAGTCATACTGTATACAAAAATTAAGTCAAAATGAATCAAAGACATAAACGTAAGACATAAAATTATAAAACTCTTAATAGAAAATAAAAGGGAAAATTTTCATGACATATTTGGCAATGATGTCTTGGATATGACACAGGCAACAAAATAAAAAACAAATAACTTAGACTTCATCAAAATTGAAAACTTTCATCCAAAGACACTATTTAGAGAGTTTCAGACAATCCACAGAATGAGAGAAAATATTTGCGAATCATTTATCCGGTAAGAGGTTAATACTAATAGAATTCCTAAAAGCCAACAACAACAAAAATGAACGACCCAAATAAAAAATAGTCAAAGGATTTGAATTTCTCCAAAGAAAATATACAAATGGCCAACAAGATGCTTAACATCATTAATCATTGGGGGCAATGCTAACTAAGTCACAATGAGATGCCACTTCACACCCACTAGGATGGCTATTAAAAAGAAAAGAAAAGAAAAACAGAACATACACGTGGAGAAATTGAAACCCTGTGCATTATTGGTAGGAAGGTAAAATGGTGCAGTCACTCAGCAAGTTTGGCAGTTCCTCAAGAAGTTCAACATAGAATTCTCATTTGATTTAGCAATTCTACTCCCAGGTACATACCCAAAAGATCTGGTAACAGAGACTCAAACAGATACTTGTATGCCAGTGTTCATAACAGCATTATTCACAATAGCCCTGATATGGAAACAACCAAAGTGGCCATCAAAAGATGAATGGATAAACAAAATGTAGTGTATCATACAATGGAATATTATTTAGCCATAAAAAAAATGAAGTTCTGATACATGCTACAACAAACATAAACATTACGCTAAGGAAAAAAAATCCAGACACAAAAAGGCAAAGATTATATGATCCCACTTAAATGAGGTTTCTAGACTAAGCACATTCATAGAGACAGAAAGTAGAATGGTGGTTGCCAGGGGCTGAAAGAGAGAGGAATGGAGATCTATTTCTTAATGGTTAGAGTTTATGTTTGGGGTGATAAAGTTCGGGTGACACACTATTGTGAATGTACTTAATGCCACTGAATTGCACACTTAAAAATGATAAAATTTGGGGAGTGCCTGGGTGGGCCAGTCCGCTAAGCATCCAACTTTGGCTCAGGTCATGATCTCATGGTTCACAGGTTTGAGCCCCGTGTTGGGCTCTGTGCTGACAGCTCAGAGCCTGAAGCTTGCTTCGGACTCTGTGTCACCCTCTCTCTCTCTCTCTCCCTCTCTGTCTCTCTACCCCTCACTCGCCTCACCCACTTGTGCTTGCACTCTCTCTCTGTCTCTCTTTCTCTCAAACAATAAACATTTTTTAAAGGATAAAATTTTTTTCACTTTTTAACTGCTAAGCCATGCATTTCATTTTTTCACTTTATTAAATATGCATAGGTGTTCTATAGCAGAAGTGTTTTTCAGGATGTCTATCATATTGTCAGAAATCTAAATTTCCTAACTTATTTATGGGGTACCTGGGTGGCTTAGTCGGTTAAGCATCTGATTTTGGCTCAGATCATGATCTTGTGGTTCGTAGGTTCGAGCCCCAGGTAGGGGTCTGTGCTGACAGCTCAGAGCCTGGAGCCTGTTTCAGATTCTGTGTCTCCCTCTCTCTCTGCCCCTCCCCCACTCATGCTCTGTCTCTCTCTATCTCAAAAATAAATAAACTAAAAAATATATATAAAAAAATAACTTATTTTAATTTACTGGTCTCATGTTTTTTAAAAATATCTGTATATCTATAAATACATAAGTATATACACACACATATGTTTGCACACATATAAAACACCTACTAAATATTCTGTTAGAGTTTTTAAAAATCACATGGTGCCAGACATAGGCAGTAATTTCTTTAACATCTGCCGTAGCAACATTTTTTTTAGATATGTCTCCTCTGGTAAGTGACACAAAAGCAAAAATAATCTATTGGGAATATATCAAAATGAAAATCTTTTGCAAGTTGAAGGAAGCCATCAACAAAACAAAAAGGCAAGCTACTGATGAGAGAAGATATTTGCAAATAATACATCTGATAAGAAGTTAATATCCAAAAATTTTAAAGAATGTAATACAACTCAACACATACGTACAAAAAATAATCCAATTAAAATGGGCAGAGGATCTGAAGAGACATTTTTCCAAAGACACCCAGATGGCTAAGAGACACATGAGAAGATACTCAACATCACTCATCATCAGGGAAATACAAATCAAAACCACAGTGGGATAGCACCTCACACCTGTCAGAATGGCTAAAATCAAAGACAAGAAGCAATAACAGTGGGTGAGGGTGTGCAGAAGGAGCCCTGGTATGCTGCTGGTGGGGTGCACACTGGTGCGGCCACTGTGGACAAGACTATGGAGGTTCCTCAAAAAATTAAAAATAGAAATATATTATGATCCAGTAATTTCACTACTGGGTATTTGCCCAAAGGAAATGAAAACACTAATTTGAAAAGATACACCCCTGTGTTTCTGCAACATTGCTTACAATAGCCAAGATATGGAAACAACTTAAGTGTCCATGGATAGACGGATGGGTCAAAAAGATGTGAGATAAAGATATAGATATAGATGCAGATAGATAATGAAATATTACTCAGCCATAAAAAGGGATGAGATCTTAGCATTTGCAACAACATATATGGACCCAGAAGGTATTGTGCTCAGTGAAATAAAATAAAGACAAATACCATATGGTTTCACTTACATGTTGAATCTAAAACACACAACAAATGAATAAACAAACAAAAACAGAATTAAAACTATAAATACAAAGGACAAGCCTGTGGTTGCCAGAGGTGGGGAGCAGATGGGCAAAATGGTTGAAGGGGAGTGCGAGATACAGGCTTCTGGCTATAGAATGAGTAAGTTGGGGGGAGGGGAGCCTGGGTGGCTCAGTTGGTTAGGCATCTGACTCTTGATTTCAGCTCAGGTCATGATCTCAACAGTTTGTGGTTTGAACTCCTCATCAGGCTGCGGGGTCCTCTCTCTCTCCTTCTCTCCTCTCTGCCCTTCCCCCACACACTCTCGCTCTCTCTCTTGCTCAAAATAAATTAATAAACTTAAAAAAATAGAATGAATAAGTCACAGGAATGAAAGGTACAGTATAAGGAGTAGAGTCAATGATACTATATTAGAGTTGTATAGTGACAAATGGTAGCTACACTTGTGGAGAGCAGAGCATAATGTACGGAGTTGTTGAATCACTGTGTTGTACAACTGAAATTCATGCAACATTGTGTGTCGACTATATTCAAATTAAAAAAAAAAATTTTTCAGCAATACTTTTTTAAGTAGTCTCCACACCCAACGTGGGGCTTGAATTCATGACCCTGAGATCAAGAGTCATGTGCTCTAGCAACTGAGCTTGCCAGGTGCCCCTAAAAAAATTTTTTTTAATCATATGGTGCTGAAAAGTATGGTTATAGCATGCACCCACTTGTGTTTTAGTGAAGAGGGACAAACCTGTGTTTGCATTCATTACTCTCATACAAAGAAAATACTTCTGGAACAATCCATCAGTAACTACTAACAGTTTCCTCTGAAGAAAGTAAATAGAAAACTGGGAATCTGAAGTGGGAGTACATTTTACATTGCTTGAATATTTTACTGTGTGTCTGTGTGTGTGTCTGTGTCTGTGTGTGTCTGTGTGAATTTTTAAAATCTACCTGAACTTTTTGAAAGGAACTCCTAGTTTCCACTGAAACTGCATCAAATACTGTATCTTTTGTTACCAGTTGGAACCATACTGCTTGAGGTTTATCCAACCTTCCCACTGAAGACACTCCTTTACCTGCTGGGCTCAGACTTTCCGGTTTCACAACAGTGTGGCTAAGTAAGGTGTGAGCATTAACGGAAATCCCTGCAGAGATGAACAGAGGCACCTTGCTTTCTAGTTCTCTAATCTGCTCTCCAGGCAGTGCAGCTCTTTTTTTTTTTTTTTTTTAATGTTTATTTATTTTTGAGAGAGGCAGAGTGTGAGTGGGGGAGGGGCAAAGAGAGAGGGAGACACAGAATCCCAAGCAGGCTCCAGGCTTCAAGCTGTCAGCACAGAGGCCAAAGCAGATGAACTGCAAGATCATGACCTGAGCCAAAGTCAGACACTTGACAGACTGAGCCACTCAGGCGCCCCAGTACAGCTCTTTTTAAGATATAATGTCAAATTCTCATTAGAGAGGAAAACAGCTGACCTCATCAAACTTCTCATATCCTCTTTGGTGGAACTAGATATTTCCCTTGAAGGGATCTATCTGAAACTGAACTATAGCAACAAATATATTTCAGTTTAAAATAATGACCTTTTACTCAAAATAAAAATTAATATTCATTCGAGTGAGTATGAGCTATAATTACTAGCATAGAAATATCTCTAAACTATACAACGAAAAAAGCTAGTTTTAACACAATATATATAATATGCCTGTAAGTTAAAAAAAATTTAAAGTCTAAATTAATGGTTTTTTATAAAAAGAATGTATCTGTATGATTCATACAATTTGTTTTAAATTTTATTTAAGTAATCTCTGCACCCAACGTGGGGCTCAAACTCACAACTCCAAGATCAAGAGTCGCACGCTCCCCTGACTGAGCCAGCCAGGCGCACCCGACTTGTATAATTTTTTTCTTTGTTTTTTCTGACTTGTATGATTTTACAATATAATGTTCATCTACATTGTGGTAAAAACAGGAAAGTTTAGGAAAGTAAATTGCAAATAAACCATAATACTTCCCCACAGAATGATTCCTATTATCCAATGGATAGATTTCCTTCCAGCTTCTCTGTCTCTCTTTCTTACGTCTATCATATATGTGTGTATGGGATATAAATATAGATATTATCATTATAATTCTGCTTTACTCTGTCAGCATTATATTATAAGCATTTTTCCATATTAATAAATATTTCTTGAAACAGTTTTAGAGACACCTGACTAGCTTGGTCTGTGGAGCATGCGACTCTTGGTCTCAGGATTGTAAGTTTAAGCCCCATGTTGGATGTAGAGATTACTTAAAAAGAAAAAAAGAAGAAAGTAGAATTTTAAATGTTAAGTAATAATCCTTTATATGGAAATAGCATCACTTAGTTAGCCATCTTCCTATTTTTGCACATTTCCTTTTTTCTGCTCTATAAGTTGAAGAAAACCCTGATATGCAAAACTTGTCAGTATCTTTAATCACTTCCATTGGAAAATTTTCTAGAAGTAGAATTACTGGGTTAGGAAATATGAACATTTTAAAGCAACTTTTACACCTCACTTCTCTCCAAAAAGGAATTATAGTAATTGTTGTGCCAATGTGCCCTCCTGCCAAGCCTGTAGATGTGCCTGGTGTCTATTTCCTTCTCTTGACATTGGCCATAACTCTCTTTAAAATTCTGTACTAGGGCACCTTGCTGGCTCAGTCGGTGCAGGATGCGACTCTTGATATCACAGTTCTAAGTTTGAGCCCCATGTTAGGTGGAGAGATTACCTAACAATAAAATCTTAGGGGCGCCTGGCTGGCTCAGTCGATTGGGCTTCCACTTTTGGCTCAGGTCATTAACTTACGGTTCGTGGGTTCAAGACCTACATAGAGCTCTGTGCTAACAGCTCAGAGCCTGGAGCCTGCTTCTGATTCTGTGTCTCCCTTTCTCTCTGCCCCTCCCCCACTCAATGTCTGTCGCACTCTCTCAGGAATAAATAAACATTAAACTTTTTTTAACATTAAAAAATAATGAAATGAAACTCTTTACTAAACACACATGCCAAGTACATACACATCACACTTTAAATTTTTTTAACTACTAGAGATTGAAAATATTTTATTTACTGACCATCTGTATTTCTATACTGCTAACATTCAGCATTTGTATTTATGTCCCAGAAAATGACACTTATTTCACCTCTGAGTGTGTGTGTGTGTGTGTGTGTGTGTGTGTGTGTTCCAGGTGCTGAGAGATCAAGTATGCAGACTTACCACAAGAGGTCCCTAGCACACAAATTATATTGAAATCTGAAGCCTATTGGGTTTAAATGCCAACAATCAGGATCTTCATGAGTGGACTGGTTCACTAATTCTGATGTTAGGAATTACTCTGGCCTGATAAGAACAAGCCTCTCACATAGACAAAAATTACTGAATAGAGCAAGAGGCAGCCAGGAGCAAGAGTTCAGTACTTCAAGAAGCAAGGTGCTGCACAGTTGAATTTGTCTGCACTCCGTGACCCTTCCGTCTCTTATATATTGGTTTTCCTGGTTAGATAGGGTCACTCTAAAACTTCAAAAGAAATAGAATCACTTTAGGTCTGAGATCTCCCTCCGTCACTGTGTGTTTGGCCAGAATCTCTTTGTGTTTAACCAGAAGAATGATGTCCTTTTTCTTTTTTTTAACTCAACAAACTACTATTGGCAACTATGTACCACCATCCTAGGTACTGAGAATATAATGACAGCAAAGCCTGACACTATCCCCAGCCTATCAGAGCTCACACCTGCAATACCAGTCCTAAAACCTCTAAGCAGACTCTCAAGGAATTTACCTCCAAGTGCTTTAACCTTGATAGGAGACATTGTGGACAGCCCACACAAGGGGTGTCTGCTGCTCTAAGGTCCAAAAAATTGTCTCTATGACCCATGATTATATCCTAGTCTGTTCTGAGAATCAAACCATCTAGCTTTGTATAATATACGATTTAAATTGCTTCTTTAAGACGTAGTAGTATAAGGATGCCTCACTGCTCAAGGGGTAGAGTGTGTGACTCTTGATTTGAGGGTCATGAGGGTCATGAGTTTGAGCCCCACCTTGTGGCGTAGACTGCACTTAAATTTTTTTTCAGATTTTTTTAATGTTTATTTATTTTTGAAAGAGAAGGAGACAGAGCATGAGCAAGGGAGGGGCAGACAGAGAGGGAGACACAGAATATGAAGCAGGCTCCAAGCTCTGAGCTGTCAGTACAGACCCCGATGAGGGGCTGAACTCATAAGCTGTGGAATCATGACCTAAGCCAAAGTCAGAGGCTTAACCGACTGAGCCACCCAGGCGCCTCTAAAAGTTTTTTTTAATCTTAAAATAAAAAAAACAAACAACTTTGCAGGATAATATACAAGCACCCTAAAGAGTTCAAATTATACAGAAACATTAGTAACAAACATGAAAATCACCCATAATCACAATCTTCACAGCTATTTTTATACTCTTTTATAGCTATATCATTATACACATATATATTTGGCAAATACTTGACTACTCGCTATGGAGAAAGCACATCCCAAGAGCTGTGTCATAGTCTGCTTGGGCTGCTGTAACAAAATACTATATAGACTGGGTAGTTTCGACAATAGAAGTTAATTTTGTCACAATTCTGGAGGCTGGAAGTCCAATAGATTTGGCGTCTTGTGAGAACTGTCTTCCTGGCTTGCAAGAGGCTACCCTTTTGCTCTGGCCTCACACTGACTTTCCTCAGTGTGGGTGCAGGGTGTAGGTAGAGCTCCCTGTTGTCTCTTCTTATAAGGACGCTAATCCTACTGGATGAGGGCCCCATCTCTACAACCTCATTTAGCCTTAATTACTTCCTTATTCCCAATACAGCCACACTGGGGGGAAGGGCCTCAACATCCACATTTGGGAGAGGGGATGGTAGGTATCATGCAAACATTCCCCTATAACAGGTTGTGGAGCCTCTACACATGAAGAAAGCACCATCTTTGCCCATGTCTCACTAATGCTGGAGGTAATGGCATAAGTTCTGTGTTTCTTCGTCTTTGTGTTTTGTTTACTCTGTCATCTCTGGAACTTCCATTATGTCTGGCTTTATGAGGCAAGGAGAGAGAAAATGAGACTCAAAATGAGACTCAAGAAAATTTTATTTCCAGGTTGCCTGGGTGGCTCAGTCGGTTGAGCGTCAGACTTCAGCTCAGGTCATGATCTCGTGGTTCATGGTTTTGAGCCTCGCATCAGGCTTTGTGCTGACAGCTCAGAGCCTGGAGCCTGTTTCAGATTCTGTGTCTCCCTCTCTCTCTGCCCCTCCCCTGCTTGTGCTCTATCTGTCTCTGTCTCTCCAAAATAAATAAGTGCTTTAAAAAAATTAAAAATAAATAAATAAGGGGTGCCTGGGTGGCTCAGTCGGTTGGGCGTCCAACTTTAGCTCCGGTCATGACCTCACGGTTCATGGGTTCAAGCCCCGAATCAGGCTCTGTGCTGACAGCTAGCTCAGAGTCTTGAGCCTGCTTCAGATTCTGTGTCTCCCTCTCTCTTTGACCCTCCCCTGTTCACACTGTCTCTCTCTCCTCTCTCTCAGAAATAAATTTTAAAAAACATTTTAAAAATAAATAAATAAGTAAATACATAAATAAAAGAAAATTTTATTTCCCTCTTGATCTGGAATACATCCTCTAGGAAAGGAGGTTGAAGCTCTGAGCTACTCCAAATATCCATAAGGAAAGACCACCCTGAAGCGTTTGCCACAACGTAATCTCCCATTTTCTGCCTTTCCTCAAAGGGCAACAATGCTAAATACATAGTATATGAGCTGCTCTCTACATCAGTCTACTCTACAAAGAAATGATCTTTCCAATAACAATAGAACTCCCCTATGACCCAGCAATAGCACTGCTAGGAATTTACCCAAGGGATACAGAAATGCTGATGCATAGGGGGGCATGTACCCCAATGTTCATAGCAGCACTCTCCACAATAGCTAAAACATGGAAAGAGCCTAAGTGTCCATCCACGGACGAATGGATCAAGAAGATGGGGTTTATCTATACAATAGAATACTCCATGGCAATGAGAAACAATGAAATCTGGCCATGTGTAGCAACATGGATGGACCTTGAGGGTGTTATGCTGAGCGAAATAAGTCAGGCAGAGAAGGACAAATATCACATGTTTGCACGTATAGGAGGATTAGGAGGAACTTAGCAGAGGACCATGGGGGAGAAGAAGGGGGGAAATGGTGGGGGAAAGGGAGAGAGGCAAACCATGAGAGACTCTTGAATACTGAGAAACAAACTGAGGACTGATGGATGTGGGGGGGGGAGGGGTGAGATGGGCATGGAGGAGGGCACTTCTGGGGATGAGCACTGGGTGTTATATGGAAACCAGCTTGACAATAAACTATTTGTAAAAAAAAAAAAAAAGAAAAAAAAGAAAAAAAAAGAAATGATCTTTCCAAATGGGGTTGGATTCATTCATTCAGGGCGCATCTCCTGATGACTCACGCTGAAATATGGTCTCTCCCCTTGATGAGCTCTTCGCTCCAGTGAACCAATAATAGGAGTGCAGTGTGAGAAGTGCCATCTAAAACAGAGGGAAAGCCAAAAAACTAGAGGAGAGAAAGAACACCCAGGAAGACTTGAGAAGAAATTGCACCCCCACTGAAGTCTGGCAAAGAATAGAATCGAGCTTGGGAGGAGAGGGGACTGGCAATCTGGGAAGGCAACACGTGGAAGTGTGCGGACTTGTAACATTGTCACCTTTGGGGTGTGCAGGGGCGGCCGGAGCCCTGGGACCTACAGGAGAGGGGAGACGGGGAGGAGGGAGACGTGGAGCCGGATCCTGAAGGGCCTCCTATGTTAGCGTGGAATTCGAATTTTATCCTGAAAGCCATGGTTACCACTAAAATGCTTCAAGCAAGAGAGTGACATGATCTGATTTTAGAAGGATGCCGCTGGTGAGTGCATAGAGAAGGCATTGGAAGAAGGGGTGGGATGAACAACAGTGAAATAAGGGGAGCAGCTGAGGCAGATACCAGCCACCCATGACCTAGTAGAGAAAGAAAAAGAGGGGCACCTGGGTGGCTCAGTTGGTTAAAAGTTTGACTTTTGGTCTCAGCTCAGGGCTCGATTTCAAGCCTTGGATTCAAGCCCTGCATTGGGCTTAGTGCTGGGCTGAAAGCCTATGTAAAAAAAAAAAGTTTTACTTTTCTGATCAAGGTTCTGCCTTCCCACCTGGAATGCAGTTATGAGTCTGGAGGTCGGTCCTTGATAACTTCCTGAGCTGCTAAAGCAGATCTGTAGTGTTCATGTCTATTTGGTTGGGCCATTATATTTGGGTTTCTGTTACATGTAACCAAATACAGTCCTGATACAATTGTTATTATAGCAGTTCAGGTAAAGAAGTAATGAGAACCTGATCACTTACTCTGAATGGAGGCAGTGAAATGAAGCTAGAAGTTTAACTCACAAGTTATTAGGAAGCAGATTCAATAGGCCCACGTGACTAATTGGATGTGCCTATTGGGAATTACCATCAGAGACATGACGTTTTTCTCCCTGTGAGTTCCAGGATCATGTCTGTCACTGTCCTCCTACTTTCCCCCCCTCCCTGCTCTTTCTCTCTCCCAGCATTTTCCCTTTCGTATTTCAAGAAGCTGACCAGGCTTAGGGCGCCTGGGTGGCTCAGTCAGTTATCCAACTTTGGCGCTGGTCATGATTTTATGGTTCATGGGTTCAAGCCCCATGTCATACTCTGCAGATTCTGTGTCTCCCGCCCTTCCCCTGCTCACATTGTCCCTGTCTCTCTCAAAAATAAATAAACACTAAAACATTTTAAAGGGAAAAAAAAAGAAGCTGACCAAGGCTCTTATGTGTCCTTGTTCCTGGGCATCTGTGTAGTTGAACCTAACAGAGATGTGGCATAAGACAGTCCCCTTTACCGGTGTTTGTTTAGAAAAATCTATGTTCATTTTGGGAGTATGCTGGTCATTTTCCAGGAAGAGGAGACTGGCCACTCATGCCCATCAGTGCAGGAAACCAAACCCATGAGAGCAGCTGGAGAGATTTCCTGAGACAAAAAAAGGGGATGGAGGAGTGTGGTCTCCTCTGGGGTTCCCTGAGGAACCCAGCAGGGGCACAAGCCACTGCTCTAAAACTCATCTTTGACCCATCTCCTGCATTGTCTCTCACTTCTGGCCCATCACTTAGTCCTTTGTATTTTATTTTCTAAATATCACCTGTGTCCCGGAACTGTGTTTGCCTCTTTGCGGGTGTCAAGCCAAAAGACAACCAGGCCAAAAAATAGGAAAAGGAAGGGTTTTACTTGCAATAAGTAAAGAAGAACACAGGTGATATATTCCAAAGCAGTGTCTCCCCAGACAGCAAAACTGGGGATGTTTTGAGCTAAGGGCGCATTCATATTCATGAAGAGGCTTGCACAATGGGGAACTCAGCATGGAATTGAGGCAAAAGTCATCTTAGGTGACAGAGTCCAAGTCTTGGTTGATCCAAGCCATGAAGGCCAACAAGGGTCAGCATCATCAGTTCTCTGGCTCCAGGTGGTCCGGTATTTGAACGCTCACAGGAGTTTAGATCCTGCGAAGATAACTTAAGAATGTGCTTCAGGTCAATCTTTACTTTTGAACCAACACTGGGAGTTTTACCACTGATTTATTGTCCTTGATACGATAAGGCTCTTTCCTAGCCTGATAGTGGTCAGTTGTTCCTACATTCTTTTGTTCCCTTAAAGTCATTAATGATAGAGGTCTATGCTTCTGCAGTTTCAACATCTCCCAAGAAGTTCTGCAAGAAAAGTGCTTTGGGCAAGTAGTGCCTAGATTCCAAGATTGCCAGGGGCCTAAAATGACTTTTCTCATGTCAGAGAAAGCTATGTCTTGTCTTTCTTTTTCCAGGGAGCTCTAACTCTTCTGCTCATAACTCCATTTTTGTTCAACTCTGCTGCCACAATTCTAGTCCGAACAAATACTATTTCAACCCTGGGCTGCTGCAAAGTCCAATGTGTCCCCAGACCATATTCTATAAAATGATCTTTTCCAACGTAGAGTATTTCATAAGGGATTCAAATATATTTTTAAAGATTTTATTTTTACATAATCTCTACACACAACATGGGGCTGGAACTCAAAACTCCAAAATCAGGAATTGCATGCTCCACCGACAGACCCAGCCAGGTGCCCCAGGATACAAATATTTTAACATCTTCCCTTTGCTCTTAAAATAAATAAAATTCCTCACATGTCCTCCCAAGACTGACCTCCCTAGATCAGCAGACTCATATCTCCATCCTCCACTCTCTGCCCAACCTCCCACGATGGCATCCTAATAGCAACTAAAATGCTCTTTCTTTCCTCAAGAATTTTATCTTGCAGGCAATTGGGTGGCTCAGTCAGTTAAGCTGCTGACTCTTGATTTTGGCTCAGGTCATGAGATCATGGTTCATGAGATGAAGCCCCATGTTGGGCTCTGTGCTGAGAAGGCAGAGCCTGCTTGGGATTCTCTCTCCTCCTCTCTCTGCCCCTTCCCTGCTCATTTTCTCACTCTCTCCCTTTCGCAAAATAAATAAATAAATGATAAAAACAGATTTAAAACAAAGAATTTTATCTTAGCCCTTTCTGCTGCTTGGTAGGGACTGCTTAACTACCACATTGCCTACACACACACACACACACACACACACACACACACACGTCCTGCCTAACTTCCATTCGACTTCAGATTTCAGCCCAAGTGTCATTTCTTCAGGGAAGCTTCCCTTAGTCCCACCTCACTGCCCAGCTAAATCAAGGGCCGTGATTTTAAGTCCTGAGTTTTTTTCATAGCATGTTGTTAGTATTTATTGTATGATTATCTATGGATTATCTATGTATCATAAGTTCCACAGAAGTAGGGACCATGCCACACTCATCACCTCTCCAAGGTCTGCTCAGAGTGGACTTTTGACAGCTATTTGATGAATATAAAAAATAAAGGAAGGTAAAGAGGGAGTCTATGGGTAACCATTGGGCTTCTGGTACAAGCAAGTCGGTCAATTGTGAAATTCAGGTCAGCTTAATTCAGTTTAATTCTTTATGAAATAAAGAATGAGGGTGTGTCATGCATGACAGATTTGGAAGAGGTTCATTCTACTCTGGCTCTCTAAGGATCCCACAGGCTTGTCTTTGGGTGGAATTTGCCATCCTGTTATAACGTGCAGCACACTTAGTCAGAAATAAACTGTGTTAAAGCAGAATTCTGAAAGACCCACTGAGTTTGCTCACTTAGGAGACCTATTTGGACTGTGTCTAGGTAGTATGATACATTGGAAGGTTAGCTTAAGATTTTATAAAGATGATAAAAACTTATTGATAATTTAGGAACATGTGATACAGACTTTGGATGATAATGATGTGTCACTGTAGGTTCATGA
Source organism: Hyaena hyaena (assembly GCF_003009895.1). NCBI lineage: Eukaryota > Metazoa > Chordata > Mammalia > Carnivora > Hyaenidae > Hyaena > Hyaena hyaena. The sequence goes on from NW_024080838.1 coordinate 155,228, forward strand.
TGAAATAAATGAGTCACTCTTGGTACCTGATGGTGACAGCTGGAGATGCCGTGTGTGTGTGTGTGTGTGTGTGTGTGTGGACAGAGATGTATGGGAACTCTGTACTTAGTGCTCAATTTTGCTGTGAACCTAGAACTGCTCTAAAAAAAAAAGTCTATGGAAGATAATATGTGAAAGATAACTTACATAGAAAGATAAAATTGTGGGACACCTGGGTGGCTCAGTCAGTTAAGCATCCAATTCCAGCTCAGGTCATGATCTTGCCGTTCATGAGTTTAAGCCCCGTATGGGGCTCTGTGATGACAGCCCAGAGCCTGGAGCCTGCTTTGGATTCTGTGTCTCCCTTTCTCTCTGCCCCTCCGCTGCTCACACTCTCTCTCTCTCAAAAAGAAATAAACATTAAAAAAATAAATAAATAAAAGATAAAATCATGATTGTCATTAAGAAATATAATGAACCCATTAAAGATTATGGTTTTTTTTTTTTCAGAATTAAGGAATCTGGTAGATGTTAAAACTGGAGAAGTTAGGGGCGCCTGGGTGGCTTAGTCGGTTGAGCGTCCGACTTTCGCTTGGGTCATGATCTCGCGGTTCGTGGGTTCGAGCCCCGCATCAGGCTCTGTGCTGACTGCCAGCTCAGAGCCTGGAGCCTGTTTCAGTCTGTGACTCCCTCTCTCTCTGACCCTCCCCTGCTCACGCTGTCTCTCTCTCTCTCCTAGAAATAAATAAAACATAAAAAAAAAAAATTTAAAAAAAAAAAAAAAACTGGAGAAGTCAAAGAACAGACACATTTATAAAGAAGGAATTAATTCAATCAATGTACAAATGAAGGCAAAATGAACTTCCTCCGCATGGGGGAGGGAAGTCAATTGAGCCTCTGTTGAACCAGGCAGAATTTGCATGCCTATAGACAAGAAACATTTTATATTTCTGTTATCTACAAGGTAAAGAGTTATAAAATAGCTCCCATGGGGTGCCTGGGTGGCTCAGTAGGTTAAGCATCAGTGCAGAGTCTGCTTGAGATTCTCTCTCTCTCTCTCTCTCTCTCTGCCCTTCCCCAGCTTACATGCATGTGCTCTCTCTCTCAAAAATAAGTAAACTTTAAAAATAAATAAATAAGTATATAAAAAGAGGTATCTGTAAAGAGGAAGGGTGTATTGTAGCTTGCACCAGAGCACACATTCTCCCTATACATGGATGCACACAACAAAGCATTAATGTGATATGGCCCCACAGGGAGGGGAATCCACCATGTCTACACAGATTTTGTTTAGTCCCATCAGGATGGCTGCTTGGGTATCCCACAGGACTTCCATCTCACAGGTATTGGTAGATGTAGGAAAATTGAATGGGAACCTGACAGTTCTGGAACGTCATATTCATCCCCTACACATTGACTTCCTTGTTCCGGACTTTCTTATTTTGAAAAACAGCATTGTTGAGGAATAATTTACATATTGTAAAAGTCACTTATTTTAAGTATACAATTTGATGATGGTTAGTAAATTACATAGTTGTGCATGTATCTCCACAATCCAGTTTTAGAATATTTCCATGAGCCCAAAGAGAACTTCTGTGCCCAGTTGCAGTTGGTCTCTGCTCCCATTCCAGTCCCAGGCAGCCACAAATATATTTTCTCTTGACAAATTTGGCTTTTCTGGACATTTTTATAAAGGGAATTATACAGTATATGGTCTTTTTTGCATGGATTCTTTCACTTAGCATAATTATTTTTAGTTTTGTCATGTTTTTAGCATGACCTTTCAATAGGTCAGGCTTTTTATTTCTGAGTAAGTATTCCATTGTGTGGATATTATGCATTGTATCTATTCATTGGTTGATGGATTTAGGGCTTATTTCCACTTTTTGATGGTTATGAATAATGCTCCTATGAACCTTCATGTGCTAATCTTTGTGTGGAAATGTTGGAGTTCAGAGTGAACAGTCCAGAAAGAATTCTTGAGATGTCTTCAGTGAAAGCATGGTTTCATTAAAGCACAGGGACAGGATCCATGGGCAGAAAGAGCTGCCCTGGGTTTTGGCAGGTGACTGATTATATACCTTCAAGTTGGGAGGGATTTAGGAATAGCCTAATCTCTAAGGACTTTGGAAGCAAGGTTCCAGGACCTTGAGGGGCTAGCTGATAGGAAAAGGCCATTTATTACTTTTAGTAAAAACTCAGTCATGAGACCTTTCAGCTGTATTTCAGGGGGCCATAGGCTTGGAGGATGGTTGGTAACATATATTTGGGGACTAGAGATAAAGGAAGTTTCCTAAGGAACTCCTCTATGTTAAAGTAGGCTTACAATATCCGGGAGGTTGGGATAATGTTAAGCTAACGTTGCCTTTTGCCCTTAGCAAAGTATTAACATTGAGGCAGTAAAGTTCCTAAAGGAAGGTCACTCTGCCTGCCTCAAGGACTTGTCAATGGGCTGAAAGTTAGAAGAAAATTTAATTTTTCTGTTTTGTCTTTGTTCCCCACATCAGAAAGAGTTTCATGTCACTTGGGTAAATACCTAGGAATGGAATTGCTGGATCATATGGTAAACATATTGTTTTAAAATGGTTTCATTTTACTCATGTACGATGAGCCCTGTGGATCAAGAGATGATTTTCCCTGAAAAAATATTCGGTGACTCACAGTTCCCAAGTTGAGGGGGTCACTCTATGCCATGCAGGGCCACATGGGGATGCACAAAGTCAGTGAGGAGGCAGAAAGGGGAAAACATGGGCGAGAGCATTTATTATGGTATCTGCAGGAAGGAGCAGGTGAGACAGATAAACAGGTTTGGGATTGGCTAGTTTGAATAATTTCAGTGAGCTCTAGGGCACTGGGTCTGTCTCAGATTCTCAAGGTACTTAGTCTTGAGGTGATTAGGAGGGGGAGATAATGGTGTTTATACCCAAATGCTCCATCAAGGAAGGAGGTAGTTGCGGTACCAACTTTGGATTGGATTGGTTGGTTTACGTGTGAAAGATGCCTTCCTGGACAAGTTGTTTCATATCTCTAGGAGTTAGTTAGACCTGAGAGAGGCAGTCTCCCCAGGATCTGTAAAGCCACACATGTCAGAACTGTGAGAATAAAAAGACATGCTTAATAAAAATATAAACTCAGTTTGTGAGTTCAAGCCTTGCACCGGACTCTGCTGCCAGCACAGGGCCTGCTTCAGATCCCCTCTTTCTCTCTCTTTCTCTTTCTGCCCCTCCCTTATTCGCATAAATGCTCTTTCTCTCTCTCAAAAATAAATAAGCATTTTTAAAAATGAAAAAAATACACAAATGTTTAACTGTTTAAGAAACTGCCAAACTGTTTTCCAAAATGTACACCATTTTATATTCATCTCAGCAATGTACAAAAGTTCCATTTTCTCTACTTTTTCACCGAGAGTAATTATTGTCTGTCTTTTTTATTATAGCCATTCGAGCAGGTATGAAATGGTATCTTGTTATCATTTTAATTTGCATTTCTTGAATAGCTAAAATGATGAGCATGTTTTTATGTGTTCATTGGCCATTTCTGTATCTTCTTTAATGAAATATCTATTCAAAAACTTGCACATTTTTGCATTGAGGTTTTTGTCCCCTTATTATACAGTTTTACGAGTTCTTTATGTATTCTGCAATCAGATACATGACTCGCTTCCTCACAGCATGGTTGCTGGGTTCCTAGAGAGGACTCCAAGACACACGAAGTAGAAGCCCCTGGTCCTAGTGTGGCCTGGGTTTAAGGTCCAGAATGTCCCATCTGCCTCATTCTCCTGGTCAGAGTTAGTTATGAGGCAGCCCCGATTGAAAGGGAAGAGGAGTATGTTCTTCTCCTTGCTATGAGGAGCAAAACTGACACAAATTGACTGTGGCTGTCTTTAGAGACTTGGTCACTCCCCTTTCATGTACTTCAATAATCGTCATATTTGTAATAAATTAAACATATGAGTATAATAAATGAACCCTATGAGTATGGTGGATGTTATTTTTAAGTAGTCCAATATAATTTTCAAACTTAGTAAAACTCTCTTATGCCTCATAACTCAAAATTTCAAATCTAAGTCAATTATTCGCTCATTTTAAGTTAGAGTCACAAAGCTAACCTGTTGGTTGCTCCAATTTGCCAAGTGTTCTTAATGTTACAAAGACTTTAAATACCAAACATATGCAGGGGAGCCTGGGTGGCTTGGTCCGTAAAAACCTGACTTTCAGCTCAGATCATGAACTCGTGGTTCATGAGTTTGAGTCCCTCATCATGTGAGCACAAGCCCCACTTTGGGTAAGCATGAGACCCTCTTTGTGCAAAAACATGAGCCCTGCCTCAGACAAGCCCTGCTTCTCTCTCTCTCTCTCAAAAAAAATGTATATATACCAAACATATACAGATTATTCCTTGTGGCAGACAGATCCAAAAGTGAGTCCCAATATTTTCCCATCTCCTGGTGCACATTCTTTTGTTTAATCCCCATCACTTGGGTGTGGGCAAGATCTGTGAGTCTCTTCTCACCAATACAATATGGCAAAGGCGGTATGTCAGTCCTTTGATTAGATTGAAGTATATGGAAAAGATGATGGGACCTCACTCCTGTGATGATATTATTTTATAAAAGACTTTGTTTTAGCAGACTGGAATGGAGATTTTTCCTGGACTTGATGAACTAAACAGACGTGTTGGACAAGCCTGAAGTGGACTGAATCTTTTTGTCACCCCCAATATTCATATGTTGAATACTAACCCACAACATGATGGTATGAGGAGCTAATTAGGTCATGAGCTCTCATGAATGGGATTAGTGGAAGCTCAGAGAGCTCTCTTGCCCTTTCTTTGCCCTGTGAAGATACGAATGAGTAGAAGTCATCGATCTGTAGCCGGGAAGGGGGTCCCCATCAGACCCTAACCATGCTGACACCCTGCTGTGTGATTTCCAGCCTCCAGAACTCTGAAAAACCAACTTCTGTTGTTCGTAAGCCATATATTAAGTACTCAAAATCGTTGAAGATAATGAGGTAATGCCTTTAAATCACCCAGCCAAGCCATGAATCAAATGTAGGGATAGATTAAGACACTTTCCTTGCATAAAACCTGCAGGAAGCTGTTTCAGCAAATATGGAAAGCAAACCAAGGAAAAGAATCCAGGAGAAGGAAACACAGCAGAAGAGAAATAAAGAGGGGGATTCTCAAGATGATAGTTTGCAATAGGGCTTTACAGCAAGCAACCTATACAGACTACAGTAGGGGGGTGGAGTGCTATGGCTGGGGTGGGGGGGGGGCTCCAAGAAAAAAAAATGGAAATAGATTATCTAATATGCTTGTGCACTGTGGGGAAGAAAAAAGTTTTACTGAGAGTATTTGAAGAGCAAATGGGAAAATCACTTGGTTAAAAATTAAAGATAGGCATGTAAAAAGCCGAATTCTAAAAATTATTAATTCCAGGAAAAATAAAAATTTGTAAAGATACAATATGTAATTAATAGGTTCATCACTAATCTATATTTACACAGCCATAATAATACATTGGTTGTTTTTTTCTTTTCTTTTCTTTTCTTTTCTTTTCAATCTCTCTACCCAGCATGGGGCTCGAACTCACAACCCTGAGGCCGGGAGTCTCGTGCTCTTCGACTGAGCCAGCCAGGAGACCCAACACATTGACTATTGATTTATCTAGCCTTTTTTTTCCTGGAATAGAAGGGAAGTAGAAAGTGATCATGTAAAAGACTAAATCATCATCTACCTAATAGGAAGCTAATAGCTTCAAACTGATAAATCACAAAAGAGTAGCAGGGTGCCTGGGTGGCTCAGTCATTTAAGTGTCGGACTTCATCTCAGGTCATGATCCCACAGATTGTGGGTTCGAACCCTGTGTCAGACTCTTTGCTGCCAGCACAGAGCCCACTTTGGATCCTCTGTCCACCTCTCTTTCTTCCCCTTCCCCACTCATGCACTCTCTCTCTCTCTCTCTCTCTTTCTCAAAAAAAAAAGAAAAGAAAAGAAAAGAAAAAACATTAAGGATAAAGGAAAAAGGAAATAGCAGTATAAATATATTACTTAGAAATATGAAGAAGGGTACCTGAGTGGCTCAGTTGCTTAATCATCCAACTCTTGATTTCTGCTCAGGTCATGATCTCACTGTTGCAAGATCGAGCCACGTGTCAGGCTCCATTCTGAGTGTGGAGCCTACTTAGGGTTCTCTGTCTCCCCCTCAGCCCCTCCCCCACACATTCTCATGCTCTCTCTCCTCTCAAAAATAAGTAAGTAAATGAATACTTTTAAAAAATATATGAAGATAAATGCCAGATTAAAGGGAAAAAAACTAAACTAATCCAAATTAGGTGCCTCCAGGAAACAAGGGACAGAGATTTTCCTTAAGAGCTTTCAGTACTATTCTGAGCACCCACTATATGCCAGGCATACACCTCCTTCTCCTCAAGACCCCAGTCATCAGAGTCAGCCGTCTCCCAAAGGGTCATATGGCAAGACCTTTCATTGCCTCTCCCAACACTGTATTCCATCCATTACTGCTTCTTTCGTTTCCATTGTCAGTCAGTCTCTCCATCTCCATTGGCTTCCTTCCCTCTGTTTATAACGGTGTCCAAGACTTCCAGCTTGGCAAACTGACTGGCCAACTTTGGCTTCTTTCCCTGATTCTGATTTCATTTCTTGGCATAGAATATTGTTGGAAGGATATCCACTACTGATGAGCCCTTGTTGGGCCGAGCTCCAGGACCTCCCACATAGGGGTACACCACAGGCTGGGGCACAGAAGCCAGCCCTACCTGCAGTGATGGGCATTTAAAAATCAGAAGTATAATCACCATGGAAATAACCAGAAATGAGAAAAGAAAGAGAAAGAAGAGTCAAGGGTGACACTAAAAGACGGCAGGGCTGTTACTGACATCAGGAACTCAAGAGCAGGACATTTGGTAAGAGAGGTAAAGAATATGATAAGTTTGTCTTTAAACAAATGGAATTTGAAATTTGTAGAATTGAGTAGTGATCAGAGTAGAGTGGACAGATTAATCATGATCCAGAAACAGTGAAATACAGTGAGTGGGTAAGATTTTAGAACTAATACCCAGTAGCGGGGCGCCTGGGTGGCTTAGTTGGTTAGGCGTCCGACTTTCGCTTAGGTCATGATCTCACGGTTCGTGGGTTTGAGCCCCGCATCGGGCTCTGTGCTGACTGCCAGCTCAGAGCCTGGAGCCTGTTTCAGTCTGTGACTCCCTCTCTCTCTGACCCTCCCCTGCTCACGCTGTCTCTCTCTCTCTGTCTCCTAGAAATAAAAAAAAAAAAAAAAAAATTAAAAAAAAAAATAGAACTAATACCCAGTAGATTCATATCCTGGCTCTACGAGATACTAACTGAACGACTACTGGTAAATACTTCTCTGAGGCTCAGTTTCTTCATCTGCAAAAAGAGGTTTGTATCTTGGTTAGAAAGCAGACATGACACATCTGAGATGTTCCCAAGGAAAGGCCACATGAAACAGAAAGAACCATCTAGTTATAGTTGGAAGACTAGATCAGAGATGTGAAGAATGCAAATTAATGTCCTGACTGCAGTGCTGTAGAAGATCAAGGATGATAGGCTCAAAGGGTACTTGATGAGACAGCTAGGGGCAGAGAGAAATGGGACAATTTAGGAAATACTTGGGAGATAGAACCAGAAGGATGCTGTGATTTGTTGGCATGGGGTGGTGGGGTGGTGATGGAGGATGTCAGTGCTTCACCTGTATGCTTTCAGATCTCTTTGCATTTTCCTGTTGTGCTTTCATTTCCAACAGCAGTACTGGCAAGGAGATCCAGAAGTAGCCGGGATTTAGGGACCCCTAGCAAATGACTCCTGGTGCAGAAGTAGAACTGCTCCAGATTCCTTGCCCCTGGTCCAGATTGCTCTGAGGTATGACGATCTCCAGAATCCTCATGGAGTTGAGCCTCAGTTACCCTTCAGGGGTTTTGTTTGATGTCACATACGTGCTTCACTTCCTTCTCTTCCATGTCTCTCTTTCCCACTCCCCTACTGTTTTATCCAGGCAGTACCTCCTGATTAATCATTTTCACATGAATCTTCATCTCAAGGTCTACTCCTGGGGAGTCCATCCCAAGACAGTGCGATAGTCATTAACGGTGCTTATTAATTTTTCTACTCTCCCATCTTTGGGCACACAGTGAGGTTGTGCTTCTTAGCCTCCCGTGGTTATGTGACAGAACTGAGTTATCATCTCTAGCAGAGGTGTTGTGTGTTGCTTCTGAGCTGAGCATCAATCATATGAATGAGTGAAGCCTCTCAGAGCTTTCTTCCCTCTGTTGTGGTGACCAGAAATGTTCCAGATAGTAGCTATTCTCTCAGCCTGGGACCCAGAGTCAGTGTGACAAAGGGGAGCAGAGCCCCAGCTCTGACTCATTAGTCAGAGTGAGAAATAAACTTTCATTGGGTTAAGCCGCTAACAGGTGGGAGGTGTTCACTATGCAGCAATATGACCTAGCATATCTTGACAGATATAGAGGAGTGAAGGAAAGAAAGGAATTAAGGATGACTAAGATTTCTGACTTGGGCTTTTGAATGGATCAGGTTAACATTCTTTGGGATTGGGAAAAGCAAGGAGAAATAACTTTTGTTTTGGGGTTTTGTTTGTTTTTGTTATTGTTTTATTTATTTATTTATTTATTTATTTATTTACTGTGGGGAATTAAGTGCACTTTCAGATGTTCTGAGTTTGATATTCTTGAGACCATCCAAACTGAAATGTTGGGAGGACAGTTGATTCTAGATCTCTGGAGGATGATCTAGGCTGGAGGCAAACACTTGGAACGTAAGTTTCAAATGAGGAAAATAGGAATAGAAAATCAAGACCAAGGAAAAAATAGAATGCATCTGGTACTAATGATAAATAGTAACAAACATGCTATGATTGAAATTTAAATTGGGGTTCCTGGCTGGCTCAATCGGTTAAGCATTCGATTTTGGCTCAGGTCCTGATCTCACGGTTCATGAGTTTGAGCCCTCACTGGGCTCTCTGTTACCAGTGCAAAGCCTGCTTCCGATCCTCTGTCTCCTTCTCTCCCTGTCCCTCTGCCACTCATGCACACACACTCTCTCTCAAAAATAAAGATTAAAGAACAAACATTTAAATTGGGCATTGACCTTCCCCAGCCTGGGAAACAAGGGACACCTAGCCATCACATGGCTTTCATTGTTGGAAAGAAAGAAGTCTATCAACTCCTTCAAGAAACTAAAGTTCTTCATGTCTCCCTCTCACTTCACCCAGAGAAGCTTCTGCATAATGTTGACTTAGATCAAGAATTTCGTGACCAGAGATCTTTGGAAAACTATAGGTGATCTCTCCTGAATATCAAATCTTTGGGCTAGATTTCTGATTCAAATTGAACGGCAGAAAACTCAATATATACTCTCTGAGGAATTCCAAACAGAAGGGAGTCCTGAGGGCATCTAGGCAAAGTGGACTTTTCTCGAGGAAAAAGCTTTAGAACTTTCTCAGCATCCTCTTCAGCTATCTGAGTTGTCTATGAAGTGCAGTTCCGTGGCATAGAGCCCATCTTGATCTCCATGAGTTTGGACAGTGCTGCTCTGTGTGAGCCTGAATCTCCACTGAATAGTAACTGCCCCTGCTTTTGTAGCTGTGAAACTTTCCCCACAAGTATTATAATATCTTCAATAGAGCAGGAGGGAATAATCAGCCTCAGAGGGGCCTGGAAATGATTTTAATCACCGAGAATGACATTGCAAGATGACTACTATACTTAATGTGATGTGTAAGGTTTTATTTCACATAACAGCAGATTAACTCAGTTCGTCGGACAGACACGGTCTTTGGTAAAACATTCAGAGATTTGTTTGGATCTCGTAAGTTTTATGAGAGCAGCAGCAGAAGAATTCTGGTAGATATACAAAAATACCACCATTTGGGGAAAAAAGGCAACCACATGAAAGAAAACAGGGGAAAAATAATTTAAAAATTTTAATTTAATACCATACAAGAGTATCAGTATATGTTCAGAATGATGCCATGATGAAAAGCCTTATTTTATAGAGAAAATTAAGTGACCTAAAGCATATTTTTGGGATTCATGATAATGTCTAGAAAAGCAGCCATCATCCTATAAAACACGGAGGCAATGATCCTCCTCTCCCAACATGCGATGTTTAGGATATTGTGTATTATTTATTCAGACTCCTGGCTATTTTTTATAGACTGGTAAGTGCTAGATTTGAGGATGAGAGCTGGGGCTGGGAAAGTAAAAAGAAGCTGGAGACATAGTCTTCCTAACCTTCCAAGGTCAAAGTCAGCATCCTCTCCCCCTGCCTCTGGGACCATCCTGGTTTTCCAGCAGGTCCTGGCTGGGTACCCTCTGAGCTCTGTCATGGAATTGAGTGTGAGGGAGACAAGAAGGCTGGTACCCTTCCCAGACGATAAGACCCAGCACGGTGGGCTCAGAGATACACTGCTTCCCACCAGCCTGGCTCAGCCTCTTCCCTGAACTTGTCAGCTGCTGGTTCAGTCTCAACTTTGACCTCTTCACGGCCTGAGGTTTGGGCCACAGCTTGGGCCCTAGCAGGCCCTGCCCAGGTTACCTGATGGATTCCTTCTTGTCCCCGCCTTCTCTCCTGGGGCCACACTACTTGAATCACCGGGTCTAATTGCCTCAGTTGCAGACTTGGGTCCAGTGCCCAATCCTTGATGTTGGGATGAGTGCCAAGAGCACAGGGGCCAAGTCCAGACTAGGCTGAGCTTCCCAGTGGGATACTGTGTGAGGAAAGAAACGGCCCTTAGGGATTCCCTCTCTCCAGACTCTTCAGGAAGGTTCCCTGAGAGCCAGATTGCGGGAGGCTTCCTGCTTGGGAGGCTGCCCCCAGGACTTACAGCCTGAGCTATATGAATCCAGCAGGTCTCACTCCAGGGTCAGAATGGGAGTCTGCTTTATTTTTTCATCACTGCTATTCCTTGAGTCAAAGCCATTGATGGCAAGTTGTCTTTACCAACTCGTGTGTTCTTCGCAAAAAACAAAAACGAAAACATGGAAGCAATGATTTCTTCTTATTCTCCCAATTATCATGGGTTCCAGAGTGCTTGATGGAAAACTTTTCAACTATAAAAACACTCATAGAATTGGCAAAGCATACAAGAAGTTATAAAAAGCTGGTGTTAGACACAGCAAGAACGAACCGTGGGGAAAAAGAGTAATACATTTAGGCATTAAGACAAAAAATTTTTATTCATTAAGAGCTACCATAAAAAATAACTAAGTCTTCTTTTTACCAACACACTAGTAATAATAGTGATAAATTTTTATTCAGTGTTTCCTATATGCCCGGCACTGTTCTAAGTATGTTACATATATTAACTTGTTTAATAATAGTCTCCTCATTTTACACATGAGGAAATCGAGGCACAGAGATTTTGTTTTAAGTGGAAAACAAGCCATGGACCAGGAGAGTATATCCAAACCACGCGCATGCATACATACATGACACTTCTGTGAAACAATAAACAGAATAAAAATGACTTAGCAAAAAACTGGATAAAGGATATGAACAGAAGAGGAGATCTAAGTCTTCTTGGAAAATGTAAAAGTTGTGCAATCTCAATAGTAATTGGAGAAATGCAAAGAAAATAATGAGGTAACATTTCCACTGTATCTACCCTGTAACCTTTTAAGACTAACAATACCAAGCGTTGGTAAGAATGTAGAACAGTGGGGGGCGCCTGGGTGGCTCAGTTGGTTAAGTGTGGGACTTTGGTTCAGGTCATGATCTCACCGCTCTTGGGTTTGGGCCCCACATCAGGCTCTGTGCTGACAGCTAGCTCAGAACCTGAAGCCTGCTTCAGATTCTGTGTCTCCCTCTCTTTCTCTTGGTCCGTCCCAGCATGCACGTGTGCATGTGCTCTCTCTCTCTCTCTCTCTGTGTGTCAAAAATGAATAAATGTTTAAAAAAATGTTTTAAAAAGAATGTAGAACAGTAGGAACATTAGTACATCACTGACAGTAGCATGGACTGCACAAACACGTTGAAGAAAATCTAACCTTCTGTGGTATCAAGTTGAACGGGCTCACCTCTTTTGATACAGTGATCCCATTCCTAAACATGTACTCTAGAAAATACAAGCTCCTGAATGCAGACACATGGATGAGAAGTTCTGTTGAGCAGTTAATAATGGCTAGCTATTGGAAACCATCTTAATTTCTACCAATAGGAGATAAATTGCAATTGATTCACATGCTAGCCAGATGTACAGCAGTGAAAATTAAAGACACGCACCTGCTAGCCTGTGTCTCTGTGCACCTCCCACTGGCCTCCCTCTACTGCTTGCTGGGCTTACCAGACCCTTCTCTTCACGTGGTCTTACCGGGAGCAAGGCAAACACAGTTAATTGTGTTTCTCTTGACTAAATTACAGCTTTTTTCCATATTTTCTCCCTGAGATTTCCCAATACCACTTTCTCCTTTTTACCTTACTTTATGTTTTTTGAAATTGAAGAGTTTTAAAATTCTTCAGTCACATATTTATACGCAATTGGTCATTTTTCTCCCCCCAAGGGCTAATCACAGCCAGAGGGTACATAGTTTGCTTGCTTTATTCTGTGGCAGCCTTATTTCTAAATCACTGGGTGGGGGACGGCTCATCGTTGCCTCCATACAGGAAAAAAAGCCCCTGCACAATGTGTGGAGTTTTGAAAGAGGATTCACCCAGCACACCGCGGCAGGTAAGGGCATTCCAGCTGGAGGAATGGAAACGTGTAAAAACACTGAGAAGTGAAGCAGCTTGTTCCCCGAACGACGAACTACAAGAAGTTCACAAAGCCTTCAATGTGACTGAAGCAATGTCAAGGTTAAGTCCTACTGTGGGGGTAGGGGCGTGGGCTTGGAAGAGGGAGGGCTTTGTCACTGGGAGTGGGGTGGGGGGAGGCACATTAACACAGGCATTTGACTTCCTGTCTGTAGGTTCCTGGTCTTGCTTTCATCCTGCTCACCTTAGGGTCTTTCCCTTATCACCATAACTCGATCCTGAAAACAATAGCTGAAAGGACCCCAGCTTTGAAGAATATACTCAGAAGGAACACTATTTTTTTTCTCTCCAACTTTAGTTCCTTCTAAAAAGTAGCCAGAATGGATGAAAAGGAAGCCTGAGATGGAGGTAGACAGCGGCCTGACCACTGGGGCTTAGGACAATATGCTAAGGCTTGTACTTAACCGGTAAGTGATGGGCAGTCAGCAAAAGGTATCAGAGTCTGAGAGTAATACATACTTCCCCTCCTACGTAAATATATATGTATATGCATAGATAGATACCCTATATTTAGAGACATTAGATTCTCTATAAATGTATCGGGTATATATATAAAAATACATACAAACAGGTGCTTAGTTTACTATACTCATACACACATACGGTGTGTATATACACACATTCACATATATATGTTTAGTATGTACATATAAAGAATATTATATATGCATGTATATATGTATATGTATATAGAGAGAGAGAGAGAAACAAAGAAAGACAGACAAACAGATAAAGCCAGACAACAGAGAAACTGGATGGATCCCTACCCTAACTATTAATAGTGCTTACCACTGAGGGCTGAATTGTAAGGGGGCTTCCACTTCCTATGTGATATTCTGCAATATTATTGGAATTTGATACAAGAGTCTACATTGATTTGGTAATACAAAAATCTCAAAAGCATAAATATTTAGGGAATAGGATGTAGATATAGGCTAATAATGAACATTTTTTTTAATGAGTTGCCCAATGTTCTACAGAAATACAAGAGCCATGGCCCTCTTGGGCAGCAAGAGGCCTGAGCAGCAGGAGGATGGAGGTGGGGACAGGGTGGAGATCAGGCAGGACCCACTGCAGTAGATCCAGGAGAAACTGGTGTGAATTATATGCACTCTTTCATTGCTGAGGTTTTGCTCCTACTCTTCTCCAAATGGAGAATTTGCTCCTTTACCCCATTTATCCACTGATTGAGATTCTGTTCATCCTTCAAAGCTGAGTTGAAATCCTAGTTTCTCTGTAAAGCCTCTGGATTCCCAGCCCTTGGCAGAGCTATCCCCTCAGTGTTTCCACGGCAGGCTGTTTCTTCAAGTACAGCACTTATTTCTGCTTTGTTCTATCACTGGTTATTTATATCTCCTAAACAGACTGTAACAACTCTGAGGATAGGAGCCATTTCCTATCATTAAAAGAAACAAACAAACAAACAGCACCTAACAGTTTTAGTGCAAGGCTTTGCGTGTCATAGATTCTCAATAAATACTCATAGAATGAACATCATTAAAAAACGTATTGAGATAGAAACCTTTTTAGAGCTAGGATTTCATTTTTTTCTCTGTTGATGTCACTCATCATAAATCCTTTCTCCTAATTTTATTACGCTTAAATTTTAAAAAATGATCAAAATAAGCATGCCTCCAAATAAAAACTTATCTTCCCTGGAAGTGCAATTTAACGTTACACACATCAGTATCTACTTCATGAGATTTCAACCTTTTGGTCCATAAGAATCACCTAGAAAGTTAAAAAAAAAAAAAAAAAAAGGCACAATTCCCCAGAGCCACTTCCAGATATTTTGGTTCAATTGGTCTGGTGTGGCCCTTATTTTAAAAGTTGGTGATGTTAGCTCATAGCCAGATTGAAAATTTCCAGATGTTTTGGTTCAATTGGTCTGACGTGGCCCTTATTTTAAACATCAGATGATGTTAGTTTATACCCAGGTTGAAGTTTTACTGCTTTAGTTGATTGATGTATGCCCCAAGGGCACTTCTCTAACAGAGAGAGATCAAAGACTTTACATAGATCCACTAGAGATCAATCTTGGCCATTTGGCTGACTCCCTGGATCCTCCTTATTTCCCCCAAAATTCTAGAAATGTTTAAACTTCCTCTCATTGCCTCTACACCACACACATGGGTCAGTAGCTTTATTCTTCACTTTTTTCAGTTTTTTAAACTTCTCTGATAATTTGACATATTATAATGAATTTTGTCTTTTTGTTTTTATAGTTCACTATAAAGGCCTTTTAAGTAATTCTTCCAACTTTATTGTTTCATATTTTTTCAAAAACATGCTAAGCATATTAAAACACAGAGATACATGTGTATTGCCTATATGTAAGCACACATAGACACATAGGTGAGTATGTCTGTCCCTATGTTGTTCTGCTCCTTGGTTTTGTTTCTTAAACTTGTTCTGGGATCTTTCAAATGTAAAGATGAGCATATAAGAAGTGAACAGTTAATAAATAGTAGTGTAAGTCAAATGGTCAATAAACAGATGAAAATATTCTCAATCTCATTGTAATTAGGAAAATGCACATTCAAACTAGAGTAAAAAATGCATTTTACATCAATCAGCCTTAAACTTTAAAAATGTGACAAGGGGAGTTGTGGAGCAATGGAATACCAAAATACTGCTGATTTGAGTGACAGGTAGTACAACTACTCTGGAGAACAAGTTGGTAGTGTCTAATGTATTAGTTGGCTACTGCCATAATAATAATACTGTGTCAAAACCAAACCAAACCAAACAAAACAAGCATACACCAAAAAAACCCTCTTCAAGTCAGCAAAGATTTCTTAAACAGGACAGAAAAGAAAAAGAAATGAAAGAAAACTATGATAAAATAAACTCCATTAATTCCTCATTAGCACTATTAAACTCCACATTTCACTATTAAAAGACTGAAAAGGGAATCTACAGGTTAGGAAAGGATATTTGCAGTGATATATTCTACAATGGACTTGTATCCTGAACATATAAAGAACTCCTACAAATCAATAAGAAAAAGACAAAAACTTAAAAGTAAAAATAGACAAAGATCTGAACAGTCACAAAAGAGGGTATTCAAGATACCAACAAGCATATGAAAAGATGTTGTTCATAAATAAGTTCAAAGTAATAGGATGGAGAGACACCTACGATGCAAACAAAAAAACAAAACAAAACAAAAAAAAGCCCAGGTACAAATAGCTTCATTGCTAAATTCTACCAGACATTTAAAGAATTAGTAGAGAGATGCTTGGCTGACTCAGTTGGTGGAGCATGTCACTCCTTCTCTCAGGGTTGTGAGTTCAAGCCCCATGTTGGATGTAGAGATGAAGAAAGAAAGAAGGAAGGAGGAAAGGAAGGAAGGAAGGAAAGGAAAGGGAAGGAAGGAAAGAAAGAGAAAGAAAGAATGAATGAAAAGGAAAGAGGGGGAGAGAGAGGAAAAGTGAAAGGGGAAGGAAAAGAGAAGAAGAAGGAAGGAAGAAAAGAAAGGAAGAATGAATGAATTAGTATAAATCCTTCTCAAAGTCTACCAAAAAACAGGAGAGACAGCACCTCCTAACTCATTCTATGAACTTAGTATAATCTGATAATAAAGACAGGCATCACAAGAAAAAAAAAAACCCATAAACTAATGTCACTTATGAACAGAGGTGCAAAAATCCTCTGCCAATACTGGAAAACTAAATCCTATATCATATAAAAAGGATTATACACCATGACCAAATGGGATCTATCCCTGAGAATGCAAGGTTGGTTCAACATATGAAAGTCCATCAATGTAATACATGCTACTAATAGACTAACGGAAAACCACAGGATCATCTAAATAGAGAAAAAAAAACACTTGACAAAATCCAACACATTTTCATGATAAAAACACTCAACAAAACAGGAAAGAAGGAAACTTCCTTGGCCTGATTAAAGATCATCCATGAAAAACCTATTGCTAAAATCCTACTTACTGGTAAAAGGCTGAAAACTTTTTCCCTAAGATCAGAAACAAAGACAAAGATGTCTCTGTTCTCATCACTTCTATTTAACATTGTACTGGAGGTTCTGGCCAACCAATTAAGCAAAAGCAAGCAAACAAAAAAGGAATCAAGACAGGAAAAGGGGAAGTGAACCGCTTTCTATTACCCAACCCCAAGTTCGCCCTACCACTCCAAAGACCAATATTTAAGAGACAAGTTTTGATTCAAAAGGAGTGTGAGCTTTATTCAGGAGACAGCCATCTGGGGAGAAGGCAGACTCTTGTCCGAAAGCCAGCTCCACGGTATCTGCCTGGCCCAGGGGAGTTTTAAGGGGGCCTGGGGTAGTTAATCGGCCAAGGGAGCAGTGGCCTGTGACCTTGTCCTGATCACGTGCAGACTCCGTGGTGCCAGCTACAAACGTTATCTCAGGGCTCACAGGTTGTGCCTGGGAGTCCAGTCGTGTTTTGTGATGTGCAGGAGTGCTCTGTTCTTTCCTCAAAGGAGGGCAGGGTCTACAGATACACAAAGAGAGGTTAGTAAAATTACTTGTGTGACCTAAAAAAGCAATGCATTTTGCTAAAAATTTGCTAGGCTAATCAGAAAGCCAAGGCGGCTTCAGACAGGCTTGCTGGCCTCTGCAGCCTGGGAATCTTCCATTCCTTTGCTCCGCAAGGCCTGTGGTCCCTTGGCCGCAGATCCAGAGACTTAGGTCAGCACTAAGGAGTGCATTAGCCGGAAGCAAGTTCATCCTCAAGACCAGTTGGAGTGTGGTTACACTCCTGTTTGCAGATGACATGATTTTGTACAGAGCAAACCCTAAAGAATCCACCACAGAAGGATGAAAGCTGATAAACAAGTTCATTCGAGGAGGGATATGGGATTACTATATGGAAATCAGTTGAATTTCTATACACTAGCAATGACCAGTATGAAAATTAAATTAAGACAACAATTTCATGTATAGCAGCATCAGAAAGAATAAAATGAGAATACATCTACCCGAGGAAGCACAAGACTGGCAGACTGCGACAACAATGCATTCTTAAACAAAAAGCAGAGAGGATCTAAGGAAATGAAAAGATATGCGGTATTTATATATTGGAAGACATGATATTGTTAAGATGACAACAATATGCAAACTGAATCATGGATTCAATGAGATCTGTACAAGAATCCAACTGCCTTTTTTGCAGAAATGGACAAGTTGTTCCTAAAATTCACATAGAAATGCCCAACGATTTTGAAATGGTTGGTGTCCATCTATAAGAGAAGGGGAAAATAAATCGTGGCATTTTTATGCCATGGGATACTACACGGAAATAAAAAAGCGACTTCAACACTCAGCAACATAGTCGACTTTCACACACGTAAGGCTGAGCAAAAGAAGCCAGACATAAAAAAGTTCATAACAGAAGTATTCTAAATTCTATTGGCACAAAATTAAGAAACAGGCAAATCTATGATGTCAAATGTCAGAAGAAGGGTTACCTTTAGGGAGTGGTATTGACTGGAAGGGGAATGAGGGAGCCTGCTGGCATGTTGGAAATGTCTCAAACCTTGATTTGGGTGGTAGTTATCTGGTTGTCTACATATTAAAAATTCATTGAGGGGCACCTGGGTGGTTCAGTCAGTTGAGTACCTGACTCTCAGGTTCCGCTCAGATCATGATCTCATGGTTGGTGAGTTTGAACCCTACTCTGGGCTCCGTGCTGAGGACTTGGAACCTGCTTGGGATTCTCTCTCTCTCCCTCTCTCTCTGCCCCTTCCCCACTTGTACTTTCTCTCTCTCTCTCAAAATAAATAAGTAAACTTAAAAAAAAATCACTGAACTATACCGTTAATATTAGGGACCTTATGCACTGTCCTGTAAATGTTAGACCTTAACATAACATAGGAAAATCAGAAGTTTAAATCCCTTCACTCTGTGTGACACCTGGTTGGCTCAGTAGGTGGAGCATGTGACTCTTGATCTCGAGGTTATGCGTTTGAGCCCAGCGTTGGGTATAGAGAATACCTAAAACTAAAATCTCTAATCCCTTCACTTTGCCATACATGTATGACACTCTTTGTCTCATCCCAGTTTCTCTATTGTGTTAATTAATGTCACCATCTATAAAGAATTTTGACAGAGATTATAGCTCTGGTGATTTTTGAAAAGGTGGATTCTTGGGGCACCTGGGTGGCTCAGTCAGTTGAGCGTCTGACTTCGGCTCAGGTCATGATTTCAAGGTTTGTAGGTTTGAGCCCCGCATAGGGCTCTGTGCTGACAGCTAGCTCAGAGCCTGGAGCCTGTTTCGGAGTCTGTGACTCCCTCTCTCTCTGACCCTCCCCTGCTCATGCTGTCTCTCTCTCTCTCTCTCTCTCTCTCTCTCTCTCAGAAATAAATAAAACATTAAAAAAAATTTTTTTTAAAGAAAAGGTGGATTCTTTGGTCCCATTCTAGATCTGCTGGATTGAAATCTGTAAGGAAGAGACTCAGGACAATGCATTTTTAGCACAGAAGCTGGAGAAGCGCTGCAACAGGGAGAGCACCAGGGAGTCTGCACCACACGGAAGGCCTGGGCCCACCCCATCCCCCACCCCAGCTCTAATCGGCTCCTCTGTAAGCATTTTCAAACCAAGGCCAGGCAGTAAAATTGAGAGACATTGTGTATTGTTTCAGCCTTGATGTGGGGGAAGCAGAAGACTGTTGGTCCTCTAAGCCCTGGCAGGACCTGCCTTTCCGATGTGCCTTTGTTTGGGTTCAACGTTCCATCCCTTTTTTTGCTCCTTTGCAGTATAAAGGAATTCAAGTGTTTTGCTGGATTTTTTCCCTTCCCTCCCTCATCCTGGTTGAGCCGGAGTATTCAGTTTCACAGGTTTTTGTTTATTTTGATTTTTGGCTTTTAAAGTTGGAGTAAAGGAGTCTTTGCTTTATGTTTTGCTTTTCTTTTAAAATTTTTTTTTAAATGTTTATTTTTGAAAGAGAGATTGACAGAGCACTAGTGGGGAAGGGGCAGAAAGGGAAGGAGACACAGAATCCAAAGTAGGTTCCAGGCTTTGAGCTGTTAGTACAGAGCCTGACCTGGGGCTCAAAGTCACAAATCTCGAGATCATGAACTGAGCTGAAGTAGGATACACAACTTACTGAGCCACCCAGGTGCCCCTGGTTTTATGTTTTTCTTTTCTTTTCTTTTCTTTTCTTTTCTTTTCTTTTCTTTTCTTTTCTTTTCTTTTCTTCTTTTCTTTTCTTTTTTAAGGTTTATTTATTTTTGAAGGAGACACAGACAGAGAGTGAGCTGGGGAGGGGCAGAGAGAGAGGGAGACACAGAATCCGAAGCAGCCTCCAGGCTGGAACTCACCTCACCAGCTGTGAGATCATGACCAAAGTTGGATACTCAACCAACAGAGCCACCCAGGAGCCCTGGCTTTACGTTTTTCTTAATTACAGTATCTATGGCCTCCATATGCAACTCTTTACTTGAATAGCATTTTATGTTCCACCATGATCCGTAGGACAGAATTTAGTTGTTAATCAAGTCCCTTGTGCAGACAACTAACAAGAAGAAAGCCAGTCAGTAATGTGGCCACCTTGTACTTTGAAATATTTTTCGAAATCAGTACATGAAGCTGGTGGAAGGGGTGTTGAATAGATGTGTAGGAAAGTGAATGGGGCCACGTGGAAGTGAGATTATAATGGCTCTATCTTTAGTAAACATAAGTATAAGTACTATATACATTTTAGTTAGTAAGGTGTTTGCATAACAATAATCTCAGAGTGTGGAATGTACCACCAAAACCCAAAATAATGGGCTGGAAATTTATTTTCATTTAAAGTGAGTTATGTCGGGGCGCCTGGGTGGCTTAGTCGGTTAAGCGTCCGACTTTCGCTTGGGTCATGATCTCACGGTTCGTGGGTTCGAGCCCCGCGTCGGGCTCTGTGCTGACTGCCAGCTCAGAGCCTGGAGCCTCTTTCAGTCTGTGACTCCCTCTCTCTCTGACCCTCCCCTGCTCACGCTGTCTCTCTCTCGCCTAGAAATTAAAAAAAAAAAAAAATAATAAAGTGAGTTATGTCTCCTTGGGGCGCCTGGGTGGCTCAGTCGGTCAGAAGGTGCCGTGCCCGTTCGACTTCAGCTCAGGTCATGATCTCAGGGTTCGTGGGTTCAAGCCCTGCGTTGGGCTGTGCTCCTCCCTCAGAGCCTGGAGCCTGTTTCAGATTCTTTATCTCTGCCTCTCTCTGACCCTCCCCTGCTCACACACACTCTCTCTTTCTCTCTCTCAGAAATAAATAAAATATTAAAAAAAAAATAAAAAAAATAAAATGAGTTATGTCTTCTTATGGAGCTCCATAAAGGGCCATCCCAAATTATCCTGGATCTGCTCACTAGTGTTCATGATCCTTCACCTAATATAGTTAGAATCACCTCAGTGTAGAAAAACATGTCATTTCATTCAATAAAGGTTCTCCTTCTGGCTGGTGAAGCCTAGAGTTAGGCAGCTTGGCTTGGCACACAAAGCCCCAGAAGGGTGGCAGCCTTTTCTGGTGCCCTCTGTGGTGTGTGGCCTTGTGCAGAGCCCGGCTGTGTGTGGAGCCAGTGGTACAATGACAGTATTGCGTGCATTCCCAAAACCCCTCTCTCTCTCTTTAAAAAAAAAATTTTTTTTTGAAGTTTATTTTTGAGAGTGAGGGAGGGGCACCAAGAACAGGGAGACATAGAATCCAAGAATCCAAAGCAGGCTCCAGGCTCTGAGCTGTCAGCACAGAGCCCAACGTGGGGCTCAAACCCACGAACTGTGAGATCATGACCTGAGCCAAAGTTGAACCCTCAACCTACAGCGACCCAGGCACCCCTCCCAGAACCTCTCTTTGTCCACATATTGGCTCTGCTAGGTCAGTGGGCAAAGATTGAAGTACCGGGACTCATTTATTATGAGACTGATGGGGCAGAGGCCTTTACCCCGCTATGCAGGAAGAGAACTTACTCTGCCTCTTTTGGAATTGTCCCTCCTTTCTGACTGTGGACACGCTGGCCCCGAGAATCGCAGAAACTTCTGGGCACTTACAACTCCATCTAAATGCCTTGCATTGGGAGAGCCGACTGAACTGCAACCTGGCTTCCAACAGCCCCAGGCTCTGGGATGATCTGGCCCTGCTTAAGTTCCTGTCTGGAAAAGCTCGTGGCTGCCAAGAGAATTACTGTTTGTTCCAACCAACACCTGACCAAATGCCCTTGACCTCCCTTTCTTAGAGCATTTATTTAAAACAAAAAACAAAAAAACAAAAAACACCTTCCAGTTGTAAATCCTTCCTCTGTCCCTTTGAGATGTGCGTGTATATCCTACAACCCAGGAGTGTCTTTTCCAAAAACCTGAAAGCCATTTCTTTGAAATGTAATAATACAGTTAATAGGACCTCTGTCTCTCAGGCTCTGTGGGAAGTAGAAGCCTAACTTGGATAAATTCCAGTCCACAGACACGGATGGATGAATCACATTGACATTAACCAACGGTCTTGCCCACTTTTTGTAACTTTTCACTTCTCTGGCTCCTCCTCCCTCCTCCCTCATTCTGTAATTGAGTTGGCTTCCTGCTGAGTTACAGATGGAGACTACCCCAGGTGGAGTTGTAACCCAAAGGAAACTTTATTAGCAGCGAATAAGATCATGGGGAATAACTTTGAAAGCCATGACTCCCTGAGCAGGGATGGGTGGGTTCCTTTAATTTACGGTTTAGGATGAATATTCAGAAAGGGGAGCTTTGTCATTGCTTGGAAAGGTGGGCAGAAGGTTGCTCAGGCATCCTTAGAAAACGTGCCTCCTTCTAGGGCAGAGAATTTAATGTTACAGTGAAACTGCGGTAACTGGCAGACAAAGGTAAGGGGCTATGGGCACACTCTGAGAGTTGGTATAAACTAGATGGGGTCTTGGGCTCCTTATCTACAGTAAGGAATGCAGGGCCTTGCTCACTTTTTTTTTTTTTTTTAATTTCTAGGAGAGAGAGAGAGAGACAGCGTGAGCAGGGGAGGGTCAGAGAGAGAGGGAGACAGACTCTGAAATGGGCTCCAGGCTCTGCGCTGGCAGTCAGCACAGAGCCCGACGCGGGGCTCGAACCCACGAACCGCGAGATCATGACCTAAGCGAAAGTCGGATGCTTAACCAACTAAGCCACCCAGGCGCCCCCCTTGCTCACTTTTGAAATGCACTTTGAGTTTTACCATTGATTTACTGTCTCTGATATGGTTAGGCTATTCCGTGGCCTCGTAGAGCCTGCTAGTTTTTGTATTCCCTTTACTCCCTTAAAATCCCAACTACTGAGGTTTTTGCATCTCTTTGTAGTTCTGATACTTCCTAGGAAGTTCCACAAGTTGTGTTCTAGGGCAGGAACGCAGGCGAGGACAGATCATAGAAAATCAGATGATTTGTCCTGTGTTACAAAATCTATGTCTGGTCTGTCTTTTTCTGGGGACCACTAACTCTTTCTGCTTACAGTTCTCTTTTCAAAAGATTCAGTCACCTCTGAACAAATCAGAACTGAGGTCAGCTCTTTCTCTGAATAAAATCTGTCTTTACCCGCTTTAGCCAGTGTAATTTTATCTTTGATAGTTCTTTAACCAGCCCTTATGTGGTTCTTTCTATGAAAGTAATATAACTTGCTGTAACTTAATGTTCTAGCACTCATATTTTTCCATGTTGCTATCTAGTTTCCATAAACATAGTTTTAAAGTTTTATTTATTTAAGTAATCTCTACACCCAACACGGTGCTGGAATTCACAACCCAGAGATCAAGAGTTGAATTCTCTTCCGACTGAGCCAGCCAGGTGCTGCCCATAAATATAATACTTAATCACTGCACGGGATGGGTTATGTGCTATAAATTTCTTAACCAAAACCCAATAGGTTTTTTATTATAAAAGGACTATGTGTTCCTTATGGAAAATAAAAAAAAAAAACACAATAAACAAAATATAAATCACCTATCTAGTAATCCTGCTACCCTGTTTTGCCTCTTTCTAATCCATTTTCCAACTTTTGCTGTTAACATTTCAATATATGTCCTTATGGCCTATATATTCTCTGAATATATCCTTATGATTAAGCATAATATTAAAAGCAAAAGTGAGATCTCACTTTTTAAACACATGTCTTTCTACTTAATATTTTCTGATGTTATTAAATATTGTTCATAAATGCAATTTACTTCATTTTATTTTCAGAAATGCAATTAAAAAATGACACAACATTGCATTTTTGGTACATTGGATGTGCCAACATTTATTTCACAACTTCGTGGTGGGCTCTCCTGCCCTTTCTCCACCACCAGTACTTCCCTACTACAAACCATACTGTAAAGCAAATCTTTGTGCTCATCCTTAATTAGTTCCTTTGGTTAAATTCTGACAGGAGCATTTAAGTCCACTGAAGATCAGCTCATTTTTCTTTTGGCTTCTGTAACACCATAATTTCCCTTTCCTCTCGTCACATCTCTGCTTCCCACATAGGATCTTCTTATGAAGATTTAGATCATCAAAATCTAAATCCTATTAGATTTGGGCTGGGCATATGTTTTTTCTCCCATTTTTCCTCAGCAAGCTCACTCATTCCATAGCTTCCGTTACCATTCTTGCACTGATGGCTTTCCACCTAAACCTTCAGTCTAGATATGTCCTCTGAGCACCAGTTCCTAAAGATCTATTTCGTACGCCTCCACTTGGATATCTCACAGCACATAATGAACATAGCCAAGGGGCGCCTGGGTGGCTCAGTCTGTTGACTACCTGACTCTTGATTTCAACTTGAGTCATCATCCCAGCGTTGTGGGATCAAGTCCTGTGTCAGGCTTCACACTGACCATGGAGCTTGCTCATGATTCTCTTTCTTCTTTTGCCTTTCTCCCCACCTCAAGTGCTCTCTGTCTCTAAAACACAAAAACAAAAACACAACAAAACAAAACAAGCAAACAAAAAAACTCTACATAGCCAAAATGGAATTCATGATTTTGATCTCCCAAATCCTCATTCTCCAGTGATTCCTACTTTAGTGAGCAGCACCGCCATCCATCAAATGGTTCTGTTATACCCAGATCGCAGTATCCTCACCGACCAGAGACCACCAGGGAGACCGAGTCACACATGCAAAGGCAAAGGGCTTTATTACGGGCTTAAGCTCAGGCTCCCAGACCTCACCACCTCAGTGGATCCATGCTGAGAGCCTCGAACAAGGGCAGAGTAGGGTTTTTAAGGGGTTTGAGACGAAGGAGTTAAAGAAGTTGTGACATGGGAACAGTGATCCAATCATAATTATTCAACATCATTGACAGCGGGTTTGACCATACACATTGTCTAGAGTGTTCGTTACTTTTGGAGGGATCCAATTACAACATTTAGAGTACCTTTGAAATTCAACCAATCACAGAGCGAGCCTAGGGTCTTGTTTGGCGACTAACAGGTTAACTTTAACATTAGGTAACAGGGTCCTATCTATAGTTTCTATCTCCAGGCCTCTCCCTTAGTAATGTGGAGGGTGGTCGCTGGCCTTTCCTGATTGGGTGTTGCAAGGGTGGTTTCTCCTGCCTTGGGCAATGTGTAACTACCTGATAGTTTCGGGAAAGCTGAAACCCAGGCCTTCTAGTTCAGAGGGGAAACTTAAAGCCTGTCATGGAGTCAGTTTGGTTTAGACGTTTAGACTTGTGGCCTTACAGTTCAAGCCGAAATTATTATCTTGCTTGTCTTCTCTATTACACGGCACATTTTGCCACATCCTGCTTGACTCTACTTGTCACCTTTAAGCTTTAGAATTCATTTACTTCTCTTCATTCTCACTGTGGGCTCTAGACCAGACTGTCATCAGCCTATGTCAGTTCCATAACGGGCTCCTTGCCTCCAGTCTTATTTTCTTCAACTCATTTTCCACACTGCAGCCTGAGAAAATCTGCTAACATGCAAGTGTGGTCATGTCACTTTGAAATTTAAACTCTTTAAATGGCTCTCCACTGCCTTTGGGATTGAGTCCCTACTCCTTATCATGGCTGACCAGGAATTTTTAAAAGAATAACTGGTCCTGCCTGTTTCTCCAGCCTCATTTCTTGACCCTACACTCTGCTAAAAGCCTTGGTTGTCTTCTCAGATCTGCCAGGAAGCCATTGTTCGACAGGCCACATTCACATTTCTAATTGGCTCGGCCCGTCTCATTCATCACATTACTACATCACGAGTCCATCTAGTGCAGTGCCTGACATAATACACATTTTAAAACACACGTGTTGAGTTAATAAACGTATAAATATTGGGTGAGAGGATGTTATTACATATATTTTCCAGAAGCTGGATATATGCTCATTGAGAAGAGGTATAGTTAAGTCTATAGTCCAATGTCTGAGTCTAGAGTAATTGAGGACAATGGTCAAATTCCTGCTCTACACCTTGGGTCAATTTCCTGCTCCAGCACCTTGGGTCAATTTCCATACTTCTCTAAATCTGTTTCCTCATCTTTGTAATGAAGATATATTATCTACCTCAAACAGATAGCGTGAGGAGTAAGCAAGGCAACTGAGGTAAAATGTTTAGCACTGCAAGGGAGGAAAACTTTCTTTCCTTCTAAGTTGTTCTAATAATTAAATTGATATAAGGCAGATTAAAAGGAGAAGAACTTAATTACATACTCATAGGAGCCCCACCGAGACATGAGAGGCTCTTTGACAGGCAATTGAGGTTCATATGCCATCCTGAGCTAAAAGAGAAGAGGATAGAAGTCTGGAATTTCAAGGGGAGAAAGATGGTTCAAAGGGAGATGGGAAGAGCTATTTGGTAAACAATGTTTGTTATGCCATGAGTAGTCTTCTGTTAAAAAAAAGTTAACTTTGGGGGTCCCTGGGTGGCTCAGTCAGTTAAGCATCCAAATTTAGCTCAGGTCATGATCTCACGGTTTGTGGGTTAGAGCCCCGCATCGGGCTCTGTGCTGAGCTCAGAGCCTGGAGCCTGTTTCAGATTCTGCGTCTCCCTCTCTCTCTGACCCTCTCCTGCTCACACTGTCTCTCTCTCTCTCTCTCAGAAATAAATAAAAACGTTAAAAAATTAAAAAATTTTTTTAAAATTAAAAAAAGTTAACTTTGGTAATAGCTCTCTTCCTGGTACAGGCTTTCTATCTAAAAATTTTAAGGCAGTTAAAGGGGAGGTAAAAAGTTCTTTTTGAGTCTCTTGGGCCTTGATTGTCCTTAGCTCCAAATAATCTGCATGCCGAAGTGGCACAATCTGGGGTGGCCTGCTCTGAACCCCATCAGTACAATATCTGGCATAGAAGTGTTTAATAAATGTAATCCAACAATGATGACAATGGAGACTATGATACATTGCCTCCAGATGGGTGCTCTCTTTTGCATGCCAACCTATTATACTATAAGCTGCTTCAATAAGCCTTCCCAGTTGCTATTAGCAATAAAAAATAATTCCTCCTATTGTCCGCAATAAGAAAGGCAAACATTTTGCATTTCTTTGATTAATAGCAGTATACCTATTATTAGACATTCTTCATATTTATACATTTGGGCGTTCTTAAGGAAAGAAAGGGCTTCAGGGGTGCCTGCCTGGCTCAGTTGGAGGAGCACATAACTCTTGATCTCGGTATTGTGAGTTTGAGCCCTATGTCAGATACAGAGATTACTTAAAAAAGTCAATAAATTAAAAAAGAAGGCTGGGGTGCCTGGGTGGCTCAGTGCTGAGAGTACAAAGCCTGCTTGGGATTCTTGCTCTTTCCTTCCCTCTGCCCTCCCTTGCTTGCATGTACTCTCTCTCTCTCTCAAAATAAATAAATATTAAATAAACAAATACATTTTTTAAAAAGGCTAAAAAATGGGGCACCTGGGTGGCTTAGTCGGTTAAGCATCCGACTTTCGCTTAGGTCATGAACTCGCAGTTCGTGGGTTCGAGCCCCGCGTCGGGCTCTGTGCTGACTGCCAGCTCAGAGCCTGGAGCCTGTTTCAGTCTGTGACTCCCTCTCTCTCTGACCCTCCCCTGCTCACGCTGTCTCTCTCTCTCTCTCCTAGAAATAAATAAAACATTAAAAAAAAAAATTAAAAAAAAAAAAGGCTAAAAAATGCTTCAGTGACATTTTCATGAAGGTAACCTTTTTTTTCTTCCTAAAAGAGTCCTTCAGATAGATTTTCAAGAGTACTGTTATGGTAACACATTTACATTTTCAGAAGTTTTGATGTCTATCACCAAGTTGCTTTCCGTAAAGGACAGACTACTTCTAATTTTATGACCTCTCCCTAACTCCTGAGTCTTCCACTTGTTTTCTAAGAAAAATGAAAAGCATAATTATACTTTTCTGTATATCCTTTTTGTATATGGCATGGTGATCACTTTGGCCAGTAATTTGTTTCTAGATGACTCATCATTTCTAGACAGTCACTTGTCAACTTTTCTCACATGATATTAGAGACTTACTGAGGTCATACGTGAAATGTGTTAAAAATGAAATGCGCTACATGATTAAAGATATTCTTTTCATAGTCAAAAACTGGTGTGGCTTTGTTTTTTCACCAAGTACTAGGTAGGTAAGTCACTGATTTCTGTAGAATGCAGTTACTTAATACAGCAGCAAAACCAAAGAATAATATCTCTATAGTGTAGCATATATACTATAGAAGAATGTTCCTTTTTTTTTTTTTCCAGCTATATCAAGAAGACAGTGTTTAACTTTGGCTTTTAGTTAGGGTTACACTTGTTGGCAAGTAACAGAGAAGACTGAAGCTAGGCGGTGTGGAATTGGTGTGGCAGCTCCTCCAGAACGTCACCATCGTCCCAGGTTCCTGTCTCTTGGCTCTTGTACATAGTTACACATGGATTCCATTCCCTTGGTCAGTTCATGGCTTCAAGATAGCTGCTCCGATCCTAGACAGAAGTCTTCCCAAGCAGGAAGAAGAAAGAAGTACAAATGGCAAAAGGCAAAGGGATATCTGAATCTTTTTTTTTTTTTTAAATCAGGAAAACAAAGCTTTCTGGAAACTATACTGAACAATCTTTTGTTTACATTCCATTGGCCACAATGATTGTATAGCTATCCTAGTCATAAGAGGAATCTGGGGAGGAAAATAGTTTTAGTTGGGCACACTGCCACTCTGAACAACACAGGGGCTGTCAGAGAAAAGTGGGGGGAATGGATATTAACTAAGCAACTTGGCAGTATCTGCCATAGATGTAAATATGTATATAATTTTTCATTAGTAATATGAAAAATACCACGTTATTTCCCTTAAACCCAAACTGAACTTACGAAATACTTACTCTGTGATTAAACTTCTGTTTCATATTAGACCAAACCAAACTAGAAGAAACAAGTGTAACTGGACTTCTCAAACCTGTTATTTCTCTTGTTCTTCAGGTTTTTTCCACCAACCTCCCTCAACCCCGTGCATAGTATCACTCAGGAATTTGAAATCTGCAGAGAGTGGTATTGCCGGACATAGAAAACCCCATCATACTGCTCCATTTAATCCTGAAAACATTCCTGTGACATATTTCATATGCCAGAGGAAGAAACAAAGCATTCTAGGGTATGGAGTCCCTTTTCTTCTAGTATAAGGAGGAAGGATTGCCCTCTCATTTCTCCTTTGCCATGGCTGACATTATTAGCTACCTAGTTACCTAATAAGCTAATATATTAGGTCTGGAAGTCTCTGGGCTGCTTCATTCATTAAAACTTTCCTACTGGGATTTTAGGAATTTAAAACATATACTCTATATATTAGATCCTAGTTCTACATATTTTAGTATAATGGAGGGTGAAAAATGGTAGTAAATCTCTTCTAGGGAATCGAATTTCTCCCACAGACTAAGTAAATATAAATATAAATAAAACATAAAAACACTCTGGAACCTGAAGAAAAAAAGACCTTGGAGAGCAATTACCCTTAAAAGATGCACAAAGGTTTTAAAGCATTTTTTTTTTTTTGCCTTTCACAAACTAACAGATGATACAGTTTTGTTTAACAGATATGAGAAAATCTTACAAGTTTTATAATAAGGGTTTAATTTTCTCTTCATGTCCAGGAAAAACCATTAGATCTAAGAAATAATTTAAACATTAAGGCCGTGAGAATTTGATATGTTTTAGGGCATCAAAAGCCAAATCCAATCGTATGGCATAGGATTTTGTGCGCATAAAACATGGTATAGAATACTGGTGAAGGAAGTGTGCCATTG
Organism: Hyaena hyaena; assembly: GCF_003009895.1. Lineage (NCBI taxonomy): Eukaryota > Metazoa > Chordata > Mammalia > Carnivora > Hyaenidae > Hyaena > Hyaena hyaena. Next base: position 185,157 of record NW_024080838.1, read on the forward strand.
AGCCAAACTGCCAGAATTATTAGCTGTGTGACCATGGGTAATAACTTAGCTTCTCTGTGTGCCTCAATCTTTCTTACGTTAAATGGGGACAATATTAGTATGTACTTCAAAGAATGATTATGAGAAATAAATGAGTTAATTTCCAAGAAGAAGTTAGTAGAGTGAGTACCTGGCCATTTATCAGTCAAAAACGTTAGCCATTATTTTTGCCATTAGGAACTCTATTTTCTAGTGCTATCGAAGTGCTCTTCTCTGGGGCATTTGTGTAAGCAACCTCCAAAATCCAGTTGTGGCAATCTTCTCTTAATATAGTTCCACCCCTGGGGTGCCTGGCTGGCTCAATCAGAAGAGGCTGTAACTCCTGATATCTGGGTTCAGTTCAAGCCCCATGCTGGGTGTAGAGACTACTTTAAAAATAAAAATGGCTCCACTTCCCTTTGAACATACACTAAAAATGCAATGGAAACTCTTAGCATGTTTCCTTCTGCTTATAACTTAACTAAATAATAATTAGAGCAAGCATAGCCAACAACGAAAACCAAAGCCATAATCCTTTTACTCTCTACAAAACATTTTAGACCAAAACCTCATAGATTTCAAAATGTTTTGGTAGTCGTTTAGAGCATGTATTAATCTGGTAAAGGCTCACTTTTTAGTTCTTTGCCCAGTAATTGCTCATGGATCCTCAAGAGTATAGGTAAACAGGCAAGCAGGACTTAATGAATCGTGGCCAAAGAGGTAAGTTAATGATTTTTTTTTCTTGAACACCCAAGGCCACATAATGTTGCAAGTAGAGAAAAGAGAATGAAGTCAGTGTCCCGAGGACTTCTCACATAAGTAGGAGACAGCACTTCTTCAGTGGTTCTTAAAGGCAGGATCCTTGCCACAGGAAGATAACTGGGTTGAGCTGCCTGGCTGGGGCCAGTGGACTCTTTTAACGGGCTGGGTGGATGGGACCACTGGACTTTTTTTTTTTTTTCTTCTGAGAGAAGGAGAGAGAGAGAGAAAGAGAGCGTGTGCGAGTAGGGGAGGGTCAGAGAGAGAGATACAGAATCTGAAACAGCCTCCAGGCTCTGAGCTAGCTGTCAGCACAGAGCCCGAAGCGGCGCGGGGCTCGAAGCCACGAACCGTGAGATCATGACCTGAGCGGAAGTCGGATGCTCAACCAACTGAGCCACCCAGGTGCCCCCACTGTACTCTTTTATAGGGGTGAGTGTAGTTCTGATGCCCACCAGAGTGGCAAGACATAGGGGAGCAAGGCCCCTCAGGTACAAGTACTCACCTACAATATAGGTAGAAGTCAGTCACGCCCATGATTTCAAACATTCTGAACAAGTTGTTCCGGCTAGCTTTGTACTGAGGCCTACAGCTTCAACAACTGTAGCCTCTGGTAGCAAAAAGAACATCTTCCCAAAGTGGCAATTGTTTGGGATTACCCTGGACACTCCTACTTACCTACAGCTCTAAAAATAGTAAATCAAGGGTTTTAGAACTTCATTCATTCAACATTTGCTGTGCATAAAAACCAAACTATTCAAAATTCCTGCTGAATTAGGTTTAGTTTATTGAGGTCCACTAAAAATGGTAAATCTTTAAAAAAAAGAAAAAAACAAAAAAACAAAAAAAAGGTAAATCTTTGGTATGTAACATTTAAGATTTCTGCTAAATGTTACAAATTAAACATAGTAGATGTGAGCTTATTTTTTAAGAGCAACTCGGGGCAGAAAAGCCTATCCGATTAGAAAAAATCTGAGTCCAGTGTGTCTCTATCAACAAGTCTTCTCTGAAGTAGTTATTGATCTTGTTGATCACTATTAAATTTGTGAGATTGGTATTGTGATTGCTAATCACTTTCGAGGAGTGAAAGAAACAATTTGAAATTTCCTGGGTGAGCAGAAAAAAACAACGGCACAGCTCTCGGATGGTTAAGTTTATTTTCCAGAGTTTATGTATAAAAGGAAGTCTTAAAATTACATAGAATACTGATCCTCAGTACCTTTCTTAAACATAGTTAAACCGTGGCGTGCATTACGTGTAAGAAATCTACCATGCTTTAAATACTTCAGATCTTTCTTTCCTCTGAGTGTAATTAGCAAAAGGGCCCTGAGGGGAGGGGGAGGGGAAGAGGAAGACAGGAGGGTGGGGCCGCCCTCCTTCTGGGTCTGGGTTAGTTTGCTTGTCCTACATTCTGAAAGAGAAAAGGTCAACGCAGGAATTTAGTGATTCCTTATTATCTTATGATGGAAGTCGTGGCTCTTGGGCTCGTCCAGATTGTGCCTGGGGAGCTCGACTTCCTCTTCCCTTGCATCCTCCTGGGTGGCAGTGGGTTTAGGGAGGAGGTGGCGGGGCGCAGGCCCACGGCCCTTGCCCGCGCCCTCTGCATCCGAGTCCAGAGGCCGCGAGGACTTGGCTCACCCAGTGTAAATTCTGGGAGGGCGCGCGCCATTGCCAGGCTGGAGGAGATCTCCGCTGGGGTGTGCAAACGGGATTCTGCGAATGTTGACATTAAAGGAATACGCAAATTCGGCGTCCTAGTCCCCGCAGCTTACCCGCACCTATTTTTGTATCTAAGCCAAGGTCACTCTTTAATACCGGGCCACAGCCCTGAGCTGGGGCGTCGCGCTCAGCCGCGGGCCGAGCGGGCGCCAGGGGCGAGGCGGGGGCCGCGCGGCGCCCCCCGGCTGGCCGAGCCCGCACCTGCCCGGAGGCCGTCTGAAGGCCGGGCCCGGAGGGAGGCAGGGCGGCGTCCCCGGCGCCGAGGAGGGGCCGCGCGGCGCGGGCGGGGGGATTCGCGGTGGGCGCGGGCGCTGCGCGGCAGCAAAGGCTGGAGGCGCTGCGGCGCCAGTGCGTCACGCCGGCGGAGGGCACGGTGGGCTGCGGCCGACCCGCCGACTAGGAGCCGGGAGTCCGGGGCGAGGGGGAGGCGGCCGCACCCGCCCTGGCAGCCGCGAGCGACGCGGCCCGGGACCGGCCGGGGGTCGCCAGCGAGCCGCCGGCTCCATTCATTCCCGCGGCTCCGCCTCCTTTCCCGGGCTCCGGTGGCTCCGGAGGCGCGTCCGAGGTGAGTGCGCTGTCCGTCCCGGGCGGGGGCCGCGGACTGAGGCCGAGGCTGCCGCGCCCGGCCCCGCGCCCCGCAGGCTCCGGCCCCCACGGCCCCGCGGGCGGCGACGCGGGCCGCCGGCTGCGGGCCGCCTTGTGGCCTCGGCCGTGGCGCAGGCCCACGCCGGCCTCCCGGGCCCCGGGCGCGCGTCCAGCTGCCGGCGGCCGGCCGCGTCCCCCGAGGGGCGTGTGGCGCGCCCCCAGGTGCGCGGGCCTCCGCGTCAGCGCCACCATTTTGTGTGAGGGAATGCCGCCTGCTTCCTAGACTGGCCTGGGCGCGGGTTCGGCTCCCCGGCCGCTGCGTGCCGAGCCCCCTCCCCACCCCTCCCCTCCCGCAGCGCCCCACCTGGAGCCCGGCCGCGCTCGCTCGTCGCCCGGGCTCGGTGGAAAGCGGACCTGGTGAGGCGGCGCGCTCCGGCGTTGAGGCTCGGGTTCAGCCAGCCACGCAGGTGGCCTCGGGAGATGCTCTCACCACCTCCCTTGCATTTAACCTCCTTGGAATAGGTATTGTATAGCTTCTCTTCTAGAATGCAGGTCCTTGCAATTTTGTTCTAATTCCTAGCTGCCCATTGTGCAGCTTTTCGAGGCCTGTGCCCCCAGGAGATCGGTGGGTGAAGCTTGGAGCCCCGGGTTGTTTATGCCTCAGGGATCTGGATTGCATTTACTCCTATTATTGTCCTTTGGGAGAAATGACGAAACCTCGATTCTGGAAGCTGGTGTGGGTATCTTATTTTAGATTATTAGAGTAGATTCTAAAATAACCACCTGATGCAGGCCTCCCCCCCCCCCCCCGTTCCCCTTTTGAGAGATCCTTTGGAAACCTCAATTAAAATGCTCAAGTGTGAGGATTTTGAGGTGGTTGGGGCTGAACGAACAGGTTACTCAACGACTACGGGAAGGAAAAGTTGTAATTGTGATTCAGAACTGTTGGACCGTTTGTCATTTTCAAGGTGCCTCAGAATTTGGTAATTCTTGTTTTGACTTCTCTGAATGTTCCTGAGTACCTAGTGGGTTATACTTGTGCCGTTTGTATTTTATCACTGCATCACAGACAGGGATTAAAACCCGGCATGGTGGCTGTTGCATAATACACACGTTTGGGCCTTGGAGGGAAATCTCCAAAATGGATCTGGGTTTGGTGTGCCACGTATTATCTTGCTTGGATTGATAGACGATAGCATACAAGGTGTATCGGTTATCTTTGCAAACTGTAGCTTGTTTGTCTCCTATAGGAGAATAGATTTTTAGTGCCTAGTATGGACCAGACTGAGTTTTCCTGTTGAGAGTGGTGGGGCATAGGACAGGGAATGAAATAGTGAGAGGAACCTGGGAAACATCCATGTGTGGTAAGACTTCTAGTACAAACAAAGATAAAATAGCAGGCTTTCAATGAAAGCGTGTAGGTGTCACAGTAGCCCCCTCTTTTTGAATTTATGATGAAGATTGGCTTAGGGAATTTAGAAATAGATTATGACTAGTGATATTAACCAGCTGCAGGAGTGATTAGAATAACCTAAGGTGCTTTTTACCTGTGGATTTAAGGTTCTACAAAGTTTCAAAGTAGTGTGACCTGAAATTAGTCTAAAATAGTGTTAGAATCATTACAAATGGGATCATTTTCTAATAAAGGTATAGCATATGTCAAAGGACTTAACTATTGAACTGGAGAGAACAAAGTATTTTGTAATTAGATGCTCTTGAGAGTAAAATGTCATTGTCACCCTCCTTATGTAATTACTCTCAACCTTTTTTGAATAGTTGCAGACTCTTCCATTAATTCTTTATAAGCAGGTGATTGCATATCATGTACCCTTCCTAGCAGAAATGTCCTGCCTGCCTCTCATAAATGACATGTTTCAGGAGGAGAATTATGGAGGTGAAAGGGACCTCGGACATGGAGAGATGAGTCTTGTTTTAGGAAACTTAAGGAAGCACTGAGAGTTCTCTAGCAGTTTCAGGTGCCCTGATTGGATGTCTCTTAGGTACCATGGGGAACGAGAATGTTCCTCCCAGCAAGCTCAGCTCTGAGTTCATTTCCTGCAGCTTTACATTAATTCTGTAGATACACAGGTTACAGGAGGTTCGCTGAATTGGTACTACTGTATTTTATTAACTCCAGTTTGGATTAATGTAGTTTGAGATTTTGAGCATCATGTTACCAATGTTTGAGAAGTTGAAAAGGAAAAAGACCTTTCAGTATTTTTCTCCATTAGCTCCCACCTAACCCTTTCAAAACCTTAAAACTGAACATTATGTTCAGCAATGTGCCCAACAATGCAAAGAGATTTACTTTTTGAAGGTAATTAGAATATAAGAGGATTGAGTATTCAGGCAGAGCTTCCAAAACTGTCAAGGATTCTGTATAAAGGATTGGTGGTTGACTAGGAAGTGAGACAAAATCATCATGTTTCTTCCTATTTCTAAGATTTTGTGATTCTGAAATGAAAGAAATTGCATGGTTTTTGTGTTTAAGGTGATTTTCTCTTCACACGTCATTAGGCTTCTGATGCCTTGTATATTTAACCCTGAAATTAAAGTTCTAAATTTGGCATGTTTCATTGGTAGTAGGGTATTTCCCAATTCTTTGCAACAGTGTAATTACTCAAGGTTGAATTTATTAAGAATGAGATGTCATGGTTTAAAAATAATCAGAGAAAGGCTGATAATATACTAAAGGTATCCTAAATAATCAGTTTCAGGGCTGGTATGAGATCTTATCTGCTTGGTAGGGGGGGAACTACTCATTTAGTCCCACCTGTTCTTTGTCTAGAAAGTTTGTGACTCATCACAGATTTTAAAAAATAAATACCATTTTTAGCTACTACCTGCTCCAGTGAGATGTTAATATTAGGCTACACCAAAGGTTGCTTTCATTTATTCAGCAAAAAACACTGAGTGTCTATTGTATGTTAAGGGACACAAAAACCAGTAGACCTCACCTTCATGGAGTGTATAGTGAAGTATTGTGGATTAAAATGTTAAGGATTCCTTAAAATCTAATTGCAGACAGATTTTTGCGACTATGACTTGGGAACAAGTCCATTTAGTAAATTACATTTTTAAGTTTTATTTTTGTCTTAAAAATTTTTTTTTAATGTTTGTTTATTTTTGAGAGAGAGAAACAGAGCATGAGCAGGGGAAGGGCATGGAGAGAGGGAGACACAGAATCCGAAGCAGGCTCCAGGGTCTGAGCTGTCAGCACAGAGCCCAGTGTGGGGCTTGAATCCACGAACTGCAAGATCATGGCCTGAGCTGAAGTCAGATGCTTAACCAACTGAGCCACCCAGGCATCCCAAATAAATTACATTTTTTAAAAAGGAGTGCCAAAAAATAATAAAAGAAGTGCTAGATTGGATGTATGTGTGGGGGGAAACCGCTTGCATTTATGGGTTGTGCAGTGGGAGGGTTCACTTGCTGAAGGAAACTGAGGAGGGACGAAAACTAAGAAGTAGAATTGTCTGGAGTCTTGTCCAGGGACAGGGGTTGGGGGGAGTTTACTTTTAAGCAGCAGAATGGTCAGTTGGGTTTGTTCTGGCTCAAGGCCCAGAGAGGTGAGAATGAAAACTATCACTGAATTTGGGAGTTGAGAGATTGTTGGAGGTCTTAACAGAAGTGATATCAGGGTTCCCTGGGTAGCTCAGTTGGTTGCGCGTCCAACTTTTCATTTCAGCTCAGGTCATGATCTCATGGCTGGTGGGATTGAGCCTGGTGTTGGGCTTGGGCGGACAGCCACTGAGGAGCCTGCCTAGGATTCTCTCCCTCTCTGCCCCTCCCCTGCTTGTGCATGTGAGCTCTCTCTCAAAATAAATAAACTTAAAAGAAGAGGAGTAATATTATTGTAATGATGAGGAGAGAAGCCAAATGAGGAATGATCAGGCATGTAGAAAATGCCAATGAGCTTGCCTTTTTGTTATACAGTTATTGATAAATTGTATTATTGGGGTGCCTGGGTGGCTCAGTCAATTGAGTGTTTGACTCTTCATTTCAGCTCAGGTCATAATCCTAGGGTTGTGGGATTGAACCTTGCATCCAGTTTCACATTGAGCATGGAACCTGCTTAAGATTTCTCTCTCTCTCTCTCTCTCTCTCTCTCTCCCCCTCCCTCCCTCTCCCCCCTCCTTCTCTCTCTCTCTCTCTCTCTCTCCCCTTTTCTCCTCTCCCTGACTTGCAGACTCTCTCTAAAAAAAAAAAAGGAAAGGGGCATGTGGGTGGGTCAGTGTATTAAGTGTCTGACTCTTGATATTGGTTCAGGTCGTGATCTCCCGGTAGTGAGCTCAAGCCCCACTTAGCCCACTTTGGATTCTCTCTCTGCCCCTTCCCTCATCATGCTCTCTCACTCTCAAACAATAAAGAAATAAACTTAAAAAAATGTTTACTTAAAAAGGGAAAATCAGCCCTGTATAGTCTAAAATCTTCTACACATACACCAGTATATACCAGTGCTTTCGAGTTTGGATTGGTCCCTGATAATACCTGATGAACTAATTCTTGATTCTTCACTTAACAATAGTTATTTTTCAGAGGCAGTATAATAGTCCATAGTTCAAGCCAAATAGACATAGGTTTGAAGCCTGGATTTGCTGTTTCTAGTTCCCTAGTTTTCTTATCTGTAAAAGGTAGTTATAGTAGGGCCTATCGTAAAATGTTGTTGGTAGAATGAAATGTGATAATGTATCTAAAGGTGAGTTATTAATATTATCAATGGAACTAGGATAATTTTTAGTACAAATTTCAGTGTTTCTCTTTTTTTCTCTCTCTTTTATTATCTTTTCTTACCCTGTGTACAGTACAACACTTTGTTGAGGTATATTTCAGGCAATAATTAATTTTTCCTTTTTAAAATTAATTGTGACCTACCAGACTTGTCAGTCATAGGTTTTGCACTGCATGAGATAAAGTATAAGCCCTTTAAACCTTTTGTAGTTTGTGTGGATATCAGATGAAGAACCTATCTTTTTTTTTAAAGTTTTTTTTTTTCAGGTATCTCTACACTCAACATGATGTTTGAACTCATGATTCTGAGATCAAGAGTTGCATGCTCTTCCAGTTGTGTCATCTAGACATCCCAGAACTTATCTTCTAATTTTAAATGTGGTCCTGGTTTCTATTAATTATTTATGCTCATGATGGAAAATGTGGCTAAATTTACCAAAAAGCAAGCACAATTTTGAAGTCTTGATATTTGGCTTTGGAATAGAATGCATATCTAAGCTACTTGAGGGATGCCTGGGTGGCTCTATAGGTGAAGCGTCTGACTTCGGCTCAGGTCATGATCTCGCAGTTGGTGAGTTTGAGCCCTGCATCGGGCTCTGTGCTGAGAGCTTGGAGCCTGAAGCCTTCTTCGGCTTCTCTGACTTCCTCTTTCTTTGTCCCTTCCCCACTCATGCTGTCTCTCAAAAATAAACATCAAAAAAATTTAAAAAAGATAAAAGTACTTGAAATTAATTTCAAGACTGAGGAGATTTATTAATAATAATTTGTAAACCATAAAAAAGAAATTGATGTGTTCTGAATAAATTTTGTTTGGAGAATACTTTTTCTGAGTTTCTTCTTAGAATAGCCAAAAAAATAAAAAGCATAGTTTTATAAAATGACTCAGATGGTTTTACAGTTCCATGTACAAATGCCAGTCAGCTGAAGTCTGTGGGCTCTTAGGCCTCCTTTCCAGAACTTTGACACTGGCTTACATGGAGACTGGGATGTTCTTGTACCTGTGCGTGCAAGGGCCTGAGAACTGTTTCCCCTATCCTGTGCTGGACATAACGAGCTATAACTAACGGTAGTCTTTGGTTAGCTAGTTGGCTGTGTTCTCATGTGGTGTAATTCATTTGTCGGTGGCATTTATTGTCAGCATGGCCCATTCTTTTTCCCCTTTAGATACAAGTGAATAACTGATGTTTGGGGGGCGCCTGGGTGGCTCAGTCAGTTAAGCATCCAACTTCGGCTCAAGTCATGATCTCACAGGTCGTGGGTTCGAACCCCGCATCAGGCTCTGTGCTGACAGCTCAGAGCCTGGAGCCTGATTCAGACTCTGTGTCTCCCTCTCTCTCTGACCCTCCTCTGCTCACACTGTCTCTCTCTCTCTCTCTCTCAGAAATAAATAAAACAAAGCAAAACTCTGATGTTTTCATCTGGGTATTGAGTCTTCACATATTTGAAGGGCAGCCTTCTTGCCTCCCTTCCCCAATGCTTCCCTTCACTAGCTTCTCCCAATTTCTGTTCCTCATCTCTTGTTCCATGGCGTCCAGATCCTTTGCCATCCCGTTTGTTTTCCATTGCAGGCATTCCAAGTTTTCAGTGTGATTTTTCTTAGAATGTGATCATCCAAGTGAAATCAAAAACTGAATGCTGTCTAACCCAGGAAGAGTGCGGGGTTTCTTTTCCATCTCTGGATCTGGACAGTCGTAACCTTAATAAAGAAGCACCGTTCTAAGGTTATTTTGCTTCAGCTGAAGGAAAACTTGCCCACGGTTCATGTTGAGTCTGTCTTCTCACTTTCAAGGTCTTATTTGTCTCTGTCCTAGAGCAAGGAACAGTTTAAGAACTATAATGCCACTTAGTGAATTTCATTTTTTTCTTTAGCTCTATTGTGTAGTAATTAAGTAACTATTTAGTAGGCATTTTACTTTGTCAGTTCTTGTGTTTCTCTTTTAGTTGTTAACTTTCAGACAGTTGGCTTTGTTTCACATTTCATAGGGTTTATATTCTCCGAGGCCTGAATTTTTTTTTACCCCTCATTAACTCCCTGTGCCCATTGTGATAACGTGGCTGCACTGACTGCATGACTTCTCCACCATCCTATCGGATTATTCTCAAGTTCTTGCTGTTACAAAGAGAGTTGCTGAGAACATTTTCATGCGTGCGTCCTGGAACCCTTTGCTTTGTGTAGGCTGGCTGTGTCCATGCACAACAGAATACATGATGCCATCTCATTTCTCAAGTATTTGAACCCATTTACACTCTTATCCCTGTGTCTTTAAAAAAATTTTTTTTTAATGTTTATTCATTTGAGAGAGAGACAGACAGACAAACAGAAGTGGGGGAGGGGCAGAGACAGAGAGGGAGACACGGATTCGGAAACAGGCTCCAGGCTCTGAGCTGTCAGCGCAGCTGTGAGATCATGACTTGAGCCGAAGTCCGACGCCCAACCGACTGAGCTACCCAGGTGCCCTTTTTACCCCTGTGTTTTAAGTGACCCTGTTGATTCAGTACCTTCTAACACTTATATGAATAAATTTCTTAATTTTTGCCCATCTAGTGGGTACAAAATAGTATTTTTTAAAAATTTTTTTTATTTATTTCTAGGAGAGAGAGAGAGACAGCGTGAGCAGGGGAGGGTCAGAGAGAGAGGGAGACACAGACTCTGAAACAGACTCCAGGCTCTGAGCTGGCTGTCAGCACAGAGCCCGACACGGGGCTCAAACCCACGAACCGTGAGATCATGACCTAAGCGAAAGTCGGACGCTTAACCGACTGAGCCACCCAGGTGCCCCTAATTGTGGTCCCAATCAGCATTTTCCTGATTATGAGTAAAGCAGAGAATTTCTTTATATGTGTTTATTAAAAAAAAACAAAATCACTTGGCTTTGTATTGTGTAGTAACCATTTAAAAATCCTGGAGACAGTGCATCTAAAGTCTGAAGAGGATATTGCAAGATTTAAGAAATCTAACTCTTACAGACTGACTAAACAATACGTTTGATGAGTTGTGATACTTGTGTGATCAGATTCATCCTTCAGCTTGACCTGGGAACCTGGCCAACAGGTTAAATCCCTTGGAGACAGATTGCCTATAGGTTTAGAGCCTGACTGCCCCTTAGTAGGTGTATGATTTGGGGCAACTCACTTAACTTCCCCACACCTGAGGCTCCTGATTGAAAGAATGTGTTAAGGATATCTGCCTCAGAGGGTCATTTGGAGGAATGTGTGAGATAAGATGTATAGTGTGTTAAGCTCACGCCTGGTAAAAGGCAGACAGGCATTAAATGGTAGTTCTGTCATCATCGGAAAACACATTTGAGTTTTAAAAAATAATTAGGAATGAATTTTCGATGATACGACTCTTTTGTAAATTAAGACGTTTTTCCCCCTTTTTTCTCCAAGTAACCAAGTATAGTTACAGAAGTTACTAGTTAGAAGAGACAGTAGATAATTTGACCCATCCCCACTTTTCATGTTTGGAAAAAAATGGATGATGCTTCCCTAGAGTTCTGAGCTTGGTAGTGTAGATAAAGAAAAATAAATCACATTCACATGTGGTAAGTATATATATATATTTTTTTTTACAAATAGTTTATTGTCAAATTAGTTTCCACATAACACCCAGTGCTCATCCCCACAAGTGCCCTCCTCCATGCCCATCCCCCCTCCCCCCACATCCATCAGTCCTCAGTTTGTTCTCAGCATTCAAGAGTCTCTCATGGTTTGCCTCTCTCCCTTTCCCCCACCATTTCCCCCCTTCTTCTCCCGCATGGTCCTCCGTTAAGTTCCTCCTAATCCTCCTATACGTGCACACATATGATATTTGTCCTTCTCTGCCTGACTTATTTCGCTCAGCATAACACCCTCAAGGTCCATCCATGTTGCTACACGTGGCCAGATTTCATTGTTTCTCATTGCCATGTAACATGTGGTAAGTATATTAAAAGACATATGCATAGGGTACTTATCAGAGTTTCTCTCCTAGTTTGCCTTTAGTTCTATTAATCCATCCTACATAAAGCTGTGGGTAAAACTGTCCGGCTTAAATGTCTTTTTCCTGCTCAAGATCCTTAAATTGCCTCCTGCATCCCAAATAAAGTTCAGACTCTTTAGTCTGGTATTCTTGGCCTTTTATGTTCTATACGGAGTTTATTTTCTTTGTGTTTCTACCACGACTTCCCCTAATATACCTTAACTCTCCTGGTAAATGCAACGAGCCATTTTCAGCATGCTCTCTGGCTTCCATTTAGGTCCTCTCCTCTATCTCTGTTGAAGGTCCGTGTATTGCTTTTCATGTAGCCGCAGAGCCATACAGGTCTCTGTGGTGTTTCTTCCTCCTGGCACCACTGTGTGATTTGTTTATACAGACTTTTGTTCAATCGTTCGTTTATTTGGAAAATATGGATTGAAGTCAGATAGGAAGGCTACTGCTGTCACTTACTTACCTCTTCTTCTCCTGGGCTTGCTGCCCGTCAGAGGCCAGAAAACAATTTACTGAATCTGGGTAAGCACACCCACCCGAGGTTGCGGGAGGTGTGCGAGAACAGGTGTGTGGGGCCATGGCTGAAGTGCGGAGTTGGGAGACGCCTAGAGGGAAAGAGGTGCGGCTAGCCTGTGGTTCGGAATCTGCTGTTTTTCCAAGTTGGTATGCTCCTCTGCACACAGTGGCAGCCTTTGGTTACATTTCTTAGTTGTGTAGTGAAAGTATTAGGGGATGGGGTGGTGGTTGTGACTCAGCAGAATATTTCATAAATCATAGGCCAGAATGAAGCCCCAGGTTTGCTTTTGTTTTTGCTTTTTCTTTGGGCTAGGTGTAGTTTCTTTAAAGTGAAAACATCTGTCTTTATGGTTTCAAATGAGACGAGCCTATGTGATACTTTGATGTCAAAGATAGCTGCAACATTGTGCATTTTGTTGAGACTCCGGTTTTTAACAGTTGCCTGCGTCCTTGAGTTTTGCTGTGCCAAACTCCCGTTAACTTCAGTGAAGCATTATAAAATGAGATCTGTTATATGGTAAAGAAGCCAGGTCAAAGGATTTTAGTTTGTCTGATGTTGAGAAGAAAGACAAAATTTTATGGTGCATTTATTTAAATCCTTATTTGGTGTTTTCCCCCCTGAGTTATTTATTTCTTTATATATTTACTTTATTTTTGAGAGAGAGAGTGAGTGGGAGAGGGGCAGAGACAGAGAGGAGACACAGAATTCGAAGCAAGCTCCAGGCTCTGAGCTGTCAGCACAGAGCCTGATGTAGGGCTCACACTCAAAAGCTGTGAGATCATGACCTGAGCTGAGGTCGGAGGCTCAAGGGCCTCCCAAGCTCCCCTCCCAGAGTTTTGTCAGCTGCTTCTGTGAGATAGAAACAGTGTTCAGTAATCCAGGTCATGAAGCACTAGCGTAGCTGCTGGCGTGTTCTTGAGGCAAATGTATTCTTTTTTGCAGTACAGTATGTAGTCATTCAAGTGGAAGCTTCAGTTACAGGCACATTTCTGTTTCTTTGCATGTGTATCTGAGCAGTGTAAGTAGTTTTCTATTTTTTTTTAAAGTATTTATTTCTCCTGAGAGAGAGAGAGAGAGAGAGAGAGAGAGAGAGCGAGCGAGCGAGCACGAGCAAGCAGGGGACGGGCAGAGAGAGGGAGGGAGAGGGAGAATCTCAAGCAGGGTCTGCACTGTCAGCACAGAGCCTGACATGGGGCTTGAACTCACTAACCGTGGGGTCATGACCTGAGCCAGAACTAAGAGTGGGGACGCTAAACTGACGGGGACACTCAGGTGCCCCAGGACTCTATACCTTGCTCAAAATGTATTAATAGTTAAGAATTGAGTATCCATTCTTGGGCGTGGGATAAAATTTAGTATTTTGTGTTGTGACTCATTTTTGCTTATGAATCTGTCATCCCAAGAGTCCCGTTTTGCCTCCCCAAGATATAATACGTCCCCCCCATCTTCTCTCCCTTGCAGTTTGCGTGCAGGTGTGTAAACTAAGTTTCGTCAGTCAGATGCATCCAAAAGAGATTACATTTTCATGTTTTAAACCATTTCTTAGATCTGAGACAATCTTCCTAGTTATCAGGAGAGAATGAATTCTTAGAAAACTTGTAGTATTTCTCTTGATGTCTGCAATCAGTCTTTAACCATGTTAGGACTCCTGAAATGCTCCACTTTTAGACATAGTGTTGTGATAAAAAGAACAGGCCTCAGAGTCACACTGCCTGGGTTAAAGTACTAGTGCTAGTTAACTAGCGTGTGCCCTTGACCAGGTTCCTCAGTTGCTTTGTGTCTTAGTTTCCTCATCTGGCAAGTGAAGATAATTAAATTCATCCCTTCATGGGTTTGTGATAAAAACTATACCTGGGAATACATGTGAAGTGTTTTGAATAGAACAGGCACACAGTCTGTTATTGGCTCAGGGATTATTACTTCAGAAGATGATTTTGCTTCCTACTTAAAATAAAAACAAGCAACAGATATGAATGCTTTTTAAACTTCCTGCTCCATTAGCCATAAATTTACAGGCAGTCTTCACCCATAGGTGATCACATCTTTTTTCCTTCTCAGAGGACAGAAATGGATTAGTGCACAGTGTGGAGCCGACCTGAGATTTGATAGCTGAAGCACTTTGTTTACTCACTGGTTTCATTTTTGTCATGTTCACAACCTTAGCTAATAATGGACAAGGATTAACGTAGAATTTAGAGCCTTGTGTAGGGCAGGATGGGTAGAAGAATAAAAGTAAGGAAGAGAGATTGTTGAGCTAATGTAGTACAGCGGCTAGGTGAGTTAGGGAAGAAAAGGATGTTAGAAAAGAGAAAACGCAAGAATCAAGAGAAGAATCATAGTAAGGTTTGGAAACAGACTTTTTGTGTAAAAGGTTGAGAGCATTACAGCTTATGTTGCTTGGCTACCTAACCTATTTTCAATGTTGGGGAAACAGGAGAGGTAGGATCATGACTTGGATTGGTTGAGATAATTATTTTTTTTCCTAAGAACGTTTTCAGCTCTAAACTGCCCATATTTTTTTTGATGTTCTTTTCCCCCTAAAACCCCCAAGTGAACATTTCTTTTAAATAGTTATATAAATATTTAGGAAAAAGGGGTAGAATTATTAAAAGATGAATGTGAAGTAGCTGATGGGCATCTTAGAATTCTTACGTAAGAGGTATTAGTATTGTGTTTTTATACAAGTTAGCCAGGATTAATGAGCATAACATTTGCTTAATTTATAAATTAATTTGGACACTTTTTACACTTCATTATCCATTCTGCGTAAATTTTTTGATGAGTTAGTTTGCTTAAGGCAACACTAAACTTTCTCATTCATGTAGAATCTATTTAGCCTTTTTGGTTTCTCTCAGGGGCAGAGCATAAAGTACTTGACAGAATTTGATCTGACAGCTTTACAGTTATGTAACATAGAACAGAATCTTAAAAACCACAAAAAAGAGGGACAAGTGAGTGATTTATCATAGCAACCTATATTTCTCCCTAGAGCTTTACAACTTTTCTCTTGCCTCTAAACTGTAGCAGAACCATCAGAAAGCTAGTAATTTTCAGTCTTAACCAATATTTTTTATAAATAATTATAAACATTTAGAGGTGAAAATGTCCTTAGGATTATCCTGTCCAGTTGCATCACATTACTAATGAGAATAAAGAAGCCTAAAGAGGGTAAGTAACTTGCTCAAGGTCACTGACTTAGCTAATGACAGAGCTGCCCAGGAACCAGGGTCATCGGATTCCAATTCCTCTTTCTGGTGTCATGTGTGAGTAGAATATTTGATAACAAGATAATAATTGTAGTATTTTTCATTTTTTTTTAAACATTTTATTTATTTCTAGGAGAGACAGAGAAAGAGACAGCGTGAGCAGGGGAGGGTCAGAGAGGGAGTCACAGACTGAAACAGGCTCCAGGCTCTGAGCTGGCAGTCAGCACAGAGCCCGATGCGGGGCTCGAACCCATGAACCGCGAGATCATGACCTAAGTGAAAGTCGGACGCTTAACCGACTAAGCCACCCAGGCGCCCCTGTAGTATTTTTCAAAAGGAGATTTCATATAACCATGACAGGATTTTGAATATTGAGTAAAAGTTATCTTGGAAGGTATACTTAATTGTCTGAACCTATTCTTCTAGCTCTCCCAGTGGTATGGCTCTCTGTTTCTTCATCTGTAGACTGAGGCTGATAGAAATCTCTCACTATATATCCAGTGTGGCTCTCTCTCTAAAGTTTTGTATATGGTCACTTCACAGTAAATACTACCTGTTGCGGTTAACCAACTGATTTATAATAATTTCTGTCTTCATTTAAATACTATCAGGTGATTATTTAGCCAATAAAACGGAGCACTGAGAGCAACTGGTAGTAAAAATAATGGATTTAAGGACAGATTTGCAACACAAAAACATTTTAGGAGAGGTGTATGTGTGTGTCTGTATGTGCGCCTTTGGAATTAGAGAAATACTTTCTAATTCTTTTCATATTAAACACTATGACACTATGGTTGTTTTTAAACTATATTCGGAAATCACAACTTCTAAGTTTCTCTCCCCAGTAATGCTCTTTTTGCAAATTTCAGAGTATTTAAATTGTAGGACTACAGGAAAACAGGATTGTTTCATGTTGTATGTGTGTGGGCGTGTATGTATGAATAATCTTTGGCTAGTAATAAGCCCAGAAGCAATTATTTTTCTCTTTGAAAACTGAAATGTATAAAAGTTGAGGACTGAAGCATAATAATTTTGTTTTTAAACTTTAATTAATTTAGTCACGTTGTACTTGCCTTTAATCCCATACTTATAGTGGAGTGTTTTCTAAAATGTGCTGATGTATTCCTGGTGATTTAGGAGATGCTCTTAAGTGGTGTTCGGGCAAACATTTAAATGATGGTAGTTAAAAATTTTAATACTGATTAGGAAAACGTGTAATCCACGTGTAATATATCACATTGGTGGTTTTACAGTTATGGGTGAATAAAATATTTCTTAAAAAGGTGATTGGAGATTCTGATACATATTGCCAGCTGCAACCTTAAAACTGCTGTGCTAAGTGAAATAAGCCAAATGCTAAGAGACCCTATTACTCTATTGCCTAGAATAGGCAAACTCACAGAGACAGGTAGCAGAATGGTGGTTACAGGAGCTGGGGAAAGAAGAAATGGGGAATTCTGGCTTAATGGGTGCATAGTTTCTATTTGGGATAATGAAAAGTTGTGGAAATGGACAGTGCTGATGGTTTCATACAACAGTGTGAATGTGCTTACTGCTGCAGAGTTGCAAATCTAGAAATGGTTAAAATGGTAAGTTTTATATGCATGTACTACTAAATTAAAAAAACCAGAGGGGAGGTAATAGGATGAGATGTGTGTGTATTTTTAAAGAAGCAAATTGAGGGACGCCTGGGTGACTCAGTCAGTTAGGCAACCGACTTCAGCTCAGGTCATGATCTCGCGGTCCATGAGCTTGAGCTCTGTGCTGACAGCTCAGAGCTTGGAGCCCGCTTCAGATTCTGTCTCCCTCTCTCTCTGCCATTCCCCTGCTCACACTCTGTTTCTCTTTGTCTCTCAAAAATGAATAAATGTTAAAAAAAAATTTAAAGAAGCAAATTGAGGGACGCCTGACTGGCTTGCTTGGTAGGGCGTGTGACTTTTGATCTCAGGGTTGAGAGTTCAAGCCCTGCTTTGGATGTAGAGCTCACCTAATAAAAGAAAACTAAAAAATAGGGCGCCTGGGTGGCTTAGTCGGTTAAGCGTCCGACTTTCACTTAGGTCACGATCTCGCAGTTCGTGGGTTCGGGCCCCGCGTCGGGCTCTGTGCTGACTGCCAGCTCAGAGCCTGGAGCCTGTTTCAGTCTGTGACTCCCTCTCTCTCTGACCCTCCCCTGCTCACGCTATCTCTCTCTCTCATAGAAATAAATAAAAATATTTAAAAAAAAAAAAAACTAAAAAATAAAGAAGTCACTTGACAAATCTTAAATGGTGATGTAGGCACTTAACACATTGTAGAAAATGTTCATGGTGGTATGCAAATTATTGAAGGTTGAGCAACACGAGAAGAAAGCTAAATGGCTTATGGAGACTGGCAATGTGTTTCATTCTCCATCTGCTGTGGACTAGTGGGTGGGCTGACACATGGCTTTTACCTGAAACGTACTAGATAAGAAACTGAGATCCATGTAAGATGTTTATTGCCTTAAAGTTGTCTTATTCTGGGCTGTGATCTTGGGTTCTTTATTCAGGTCACCTACTTTGCCTATTTAATAGAATTATTGTCTTTTCAATAATGAAACTAAAACCTGCTTTTAAAACATGACATTAGCATTTAAAATCTTTTAAGAACCATACCATAGTAACAGATGAAAAAGAAAATCATCTATAAACTTGCTTTCCAGTCAAGACTATTTTTCATTCTACGTCCATTTTGTATTCGTCTAGAATGCTGTATTATTTATATATGATTATAATCAACTATTGTTTGTAGATCAGGTTTTTGGCAGCAGGCTTTAAATATTAACTTCTGTTTTATTCTTTATTAATTTTTTTTTAATGTTTATTTTTGAGACAGAGAGACACGGAGTGTGAGCAGGGGAGGGGCAGAGAAAGAGGGAGACACAGAATCTGAAGCAGGCTCTAGGCTCCGAGCCGTCAGCACAGAGCCCAATATGGGGCTCTAACCCAGGAATTGGGAAATCACGACCAGAGCTAAAGTCGTACACTTAACTGACTGAGCCACCCAGGAACCCCTGTTTCATTCTTTAGATTTTAATTACTGTTAGCAAGTGAACTTTTAATTTTTATTATTAAAAATTTTTTTAAAGACTTTATTTTTAAGTAATCCCTACACCCAACAAGGGGCTCAAACTCAAAACCCCGAGATCAAGAGTCACAAGCTCCACCTACTGAGCCAGCCAGGCGCCCCCAGCAAATGAAATTTTTAAATGTGTTTCATTCATACATAGCTTGTTCTGGTAGCTATTTTCTTTTTTTTTTTCAACAAATAGTTTATTGTCAAATTGGTTTCCATATAACACCCAGTGCTCTTCCCTATAAGTGCCCTCCTCCATGCTCATCTCACCCCTCCCCCCCCCACATCCATCAGTCCTCAGTTTGTTTCTCAGCATTCAAGAGTCTCATGGTTTGCCTCTCTCCCTTTCCCCCACCATTTCCCCCCTTCTCCCCCATGGTCCTCCGTTAAGTTCCTCCTAATCCTCCTATACGTGCAAACTTATGATATTTGTCCTTCTTTCCCTGACTTATTTCACTCAGCAGAACACCCTCAAGGTCCATCCACGTTGCTACACATGGCCAGATTTCATTCTTTCTCATTGCCATGGAGTATTCCATGGTATAGATAAACCACATCTTCTTGATCCATTCGTCCGTGGATGGACACTTAGGCTCTTTCCATGTTTTAGCTATTGTGGAGAGTGCTGCTATGAACATTGGGGTACATGTCCCCCTATGCATCAGCATTTCTGTATCCCTTGGGTAAATTCCTAGCAGTGCTATTGCTGGGTCATAGGGGAGTTCTATTGTTAGTTTCCTGAGGAACCTCCACACTGTTTTCCAGAGGGGCTGTACCAGTTTACATTCCCACCAACAGTGTAGGAGGGTGCCCGTTTCTCCACATCCTCGCCAGCATCTAGAGTTCTCTGATTTGCTCATTTTAGCCACTCTGACTGGCGTGAGGTGGTATCTCAGTGTGGTTTTGATTTGTATTTCCCTGATGAGGAGGGATGCTGAGCATCGTTTCATGTGTCTGTTGGCCATCTGGATGTCCTCTTTGGAGAAGTGTCTGTTCATATCGTCTGCCCATTTCTTTGCTGGGTTATTTGTTTTTCGGGTGTGGAGTTTGGTGAGTTCCTTATAGATTTTGGAATATTAACCCTTTATCTGATATGTCATTTGCAACTATCTTTTCCCATTCCATTGGTTGCCTATTAGTTTTGTGGGTTGTTTCCTTTGCTGTGCAGAAGCTTTTAATCTTGATGAGGTCCCAATCGTTTATTTTTTCTCTTGATTCCCTTGCTTTTAGGGATGTGTCAAGTAAGAAGTTGCTGCGGTGGAGGTCACTGGTAGCTAATTTTCAAGAGAGTCTTTAAAGTTGGTTTAAGGGAGATAGTATAAAAGAAATCTTTTTCGAGCCTTATCTAGTCAAAGGTATGGACCATTAAATGTCTCTTGGGGTGCCTGGGTGGCTCAGTTGGTTGTGTCTGCCATTAGCTCAGGTCATGATCTCACGATTTGTGAGTTTGAGCCCAACTTTGGACTCTGCTGTAGGCATGGGGCCTGCTTCAGGTCTTTCATCCCCGCCCCCCGCCCTTGCCCTGTCCTGCGTGTGCTGTCTCTCGCCCTCTCTCTCAAAAATAAATAAACTTAAACAAAAATCTCCATGTTTTACATGGATATAAAGCTGGACTCTTTTCTATAAGAAAGTAAATACAGTTTATACATCCTCTTAACTAGTGTCCTAATTATGTATCTTTTCGTCTACTATTGACCATTTGTTTTGTGTTTAGTTTCATCTAAAATTTTAGTCTTCATTAGAATTGTTAGATTGGGCTATAGAATGTAATGATGTATTTCCTTACTTTGCTTTTACATACTGACTTTGACAGAGGTAAAAAGATTGCCTCAAACTAACAAATAAGCTTGATTCACAGTATTGCTGTTTTATCCTTTTCTTGACTCCAACATCTTACTTATATAGGCTCCTGGTGATCTCTCCTAAAATTTTTAGTCTTTTCATCCCCTTTTTATAAATTGCTGGAAATCTTTTGGCATTGCTTTATTCAATAGTTTCACAAATTATTTTTGCCTTCTCCCTTTATTTAGACATTTATATTTACCAGTGGGCTGAATTGGTGTGTTCTATTTCTAGGTTTTGATTTTAAAAACTAAGACCCAATTTGATTTAAAAAATATATATACAGCATTATTTGAGTAAAATAATAAATCATTTGAATAAAATTAGCTTCCCAGTCATATGTACACCAAGTTTTAAAGTTCTTGAGACCAAGATTTCAGATTATGGTAAAAAAAAAAAAAAAGTTCTTCTCATTTATCCTCATATCTTCAGACTTCAGAAAAATATATTGAGTTATATATAATTGTTACTTTATATGTCCTGTCTTAGGTGTTTATCTCATATTTCCATTAGATACTCATTTCTTGCCTCCTGATATTTTATTGTGATAAAATGGATCTGAAGGTCACTTCAGAGAAAAATAACTTGTATTTTCTGAGTTTATTTTCTGCCTTTCCCTTTAAAATTTTTCCTTTATTGAAACTGAAGAAGTTATTGACAAATACAAACAGTTGGGCTCTTCAGTTTTTATTTTGGGTAAATATAAAATGGGAAACTTGTAAAACAAAATAATCTGTACTGATTTTATACTTTGTTTAAGAACTGGTTGCAAAAGGGGCACCTGGGTGGCTCAGTTGGTTAAGTGTCTGACTTCACCGCTAGTGGGTTCAAGCCCTGCATCAGGCTCTGTGCTGACAGCTTAGAACCTGGATAGGAGCCTGTTTTGGATTGTCTCCCTCTGTCTCTGCCCCTCCTCTGCTCATTCTCACTCTCTCTGTGTCTCTCAAAAGTGAATAAACATTAAAAAAAATTAAAAAAAAGAACTTGTATCTCAGTATTTGACATAGATTGTAAGTTGTTAACTTTTTGTTGTGGAAATTCTGAAGAATACACAAATCAGGATTCTCTCCATAATGCATCTAACAGGTCTCTTAAGTCTTCCCTTCTCTCCCTTCCCGTCCCCTTTTTTATTTATTTATTTGTTTATTTATTTTAAATTGAGTTGTATTATTATTTTTTTAATGTTTTATTTATTTCTGAGAGAGAGAGAGAGACCGCGTGAACAGGGGAAGGTCAGAGAGAGAGGGAGACACAGAATCTGAAACAGGCTGTGAGCTGGCTGTCAGCACAGAGCCCGACATGGGTCTTGAACCCACGAACCGTGAGATCATGACCTGAGCCGAAGTAGGACGCTTAACCGACTCAGCCACCCAGGCACCTCTATTTTTTTTTTTTTTTTAATGAGAGGAGGAAAAAGGCAGAGGGAAAGGGAGAGAGAGAATCTTAAGTCAAGCTCAAATCAAGCCCAAATCAAGTCAAACACTTAACCAACTGAGCCACTCAGGTGCCCAAGTTTCTTTTAATTTATATCAGTTTCCACTCTTTTTTTTTTTTTTTTTTTTAACATTATTCTCTGTTGAAGACACTGAATTGTAAATATGGCTGGCTGAGTACTTAGGGTCTCATTTCATGTTTGTCTAATGGTTTAGTTAGATTTGGGTCCTGTTTTCTTGTCATACCACGTGAGAATGCATAGGTCTGCTCATGCTCATCTTAATTTTAGTAAGATGGGTCACTGTGACCCATGAGTCACAGTGAGTCTGTGCGATATAGATCTAACACAAGTGAATGCATGTATACCTACCAAAATAATCATGCCCAAATATTCTTAGTAGCCCAGACACCCATCAGTAATAGAATGGGTAAATAAACTGTATTTGGATATGATAGAATGCTACCTAGTAATAAAAGGGACAAATTAACTGGTCTAACCAACAGTGCTGATACTCTTAAAGAAATAGTGTTGAGTGAAAAGAGTTGATGCAATAAAGAGCCTGCTCTCCGATTTCATGAAGATAGGCAAAATTGTCTGGTTTAAACTACTCTAAGAGACTCTTAGAGTCTCTAAGAGAAACAATACTACTTTCTTAAAAAGTCCTTTGCCCCCCTCTGATTGAAATAGCTTCCCTTAATCATATATTCAGTCTCCATAGGTACTGGGGCATATTTCCATGCCTGTTATCACATTGTTTTAACGATAGAAGTTTGATAGTGTAGGGTGTTTTTTTGTTCTTTAGGTTTTATTTCTTTTCATGTTTGTTTATTTATTTTGAGAGAGTGAGAGAGAGAGAGAGACAGAGCATGAGCAGTAGAGAGTCAGACAGAGAGGAAGATAGAGAATCCAAAGCAGAATCTGTCAGCACAGAGCCCAATACGGTAGTTGAATCTAAGAACCACCACATTCCACCTGAGCGGAAATCAAGAGTTAGATGTCTGGGGCACCTGAGTGGTTCAGTTGGTTAAGCTTCCAGCTTCAGCTCAGGTCATGAACTCATTGCTTGTGAGTTCAAGCCCAATGTCAGTCTCTCTGCTGTCACTGCACAGCCCACTTTGGATCCTCTGTCCCCCACTTTCTGCACCACCTTCCGAAAAAATAAACATTAAAAAAAAAGATGCCTAGGGGCGCCTGGGTGGCTTAGTCGGTTAAGCGTCCGACTTTCGCTTAGGTCATGATCTCGCGGTTCGTGGGTTCAAGTCCCGCGTCGGGCTCTGTGCTGACTGCCAGCTCAGAGCCTGGAGCCTGTTTTAGTCTGTGACTCCCTCTCTCTCTGACCCTCCCCTGCTCACGCTGTCTCTCTCTCTCTCTCCTAGAAATAAATAAAATATTAAAAAAAAAAAAAAAAAAGATGCCTAACTGACTGAGCCACCCAGGTGCCCCTAGATTTTATTTTTAAGTAATCTCTCCAACCAAGGTGGACCTCAAACTTAAAACCTTGAGATTAAGAGTCACATGCTCCATCAACTGAGCCAGCTAGGTGCCATCCCTTTTTATTATTTATTTTATTTTAGTTTTTAAAAGTAGACTTGACTCAATGTGGGGCTTGAACTTAAAACTTAAAGGTCAAGAGTCGTGTGCTCTACTGACCGAGCCAGTCAGGTGCCCCTAGAAGTTTTATGGTTTTTTTTTTGTTTGTTTTTTTAAATTTGTATTTAAATTTTGGTTAGTTAACATACGGTGCAATATTGGCTTTAGGAGTAGAATTCAGTGATTCATCACTTAACATTACAACCCCCATTGCTCATCACAAGTGCCCTACTTCATACCCATCATCCATCTAGTCCATCTCTCACCCACCTCCCTCCATCAGTCCTCAGTTCTCTGTCGTTAGAGTCTCTTATGGTTTATTTCCCTGTTTTTTGTCTCCCTTCCCATATGTTCATCTCTTTTGTTTCTTAAATTCCACATATGCGTGAAATCATACGGCATTTGTCTCTCTGACCGATTTTGGTTAACATAATCATCCATGTCATTGCAAATGGCAAGATTTCATTCTTTTTGATGGCTGAGTAATATTCCACCACACACACACACACACACACACACACACACACACACACCTTCTTTATCCATTTATCAGTCAGTGGACATTTGGGCTTTCTCCATAGTTATTGTTGTTATTTATATCTTTTAATATCTGACAGGGCTCATACTTTTCTCCAATCATTTTCCTGCCTTTTCAGGATTTTTCTAGCTACTCTTGTTTATTTATTCCTTCAAATTAACTATAATTAACTTGTTTAGCCTCAGAAAACAATAAAACCCTAAAGGTATTTTCATTAGGATTCTATTAAATTAAAAGATTATCTTAGGGAGAACTAATACCTTTGTGATGTTGAAGCATCCTTTCCAAGAACATGGTTTGTGTTTCCTGTTTGTTCTCTTTGTTTCTTTCAGTAATGTTTTAGACTTAACTAGGTTTCCTGTTGTTTATTGTTGTTAAATTTAAGCCTGTTTTAACTTTGGTGTTTAAATGGGATCATATTTTCTATTTTTACTCATTTTTTCCATTCAGTATTATTATTATTATTATTTTTACCAGTGGTTATTGTAAATATGAAGGCTTGATTTATGTTCTTAATTTTACATCCTGCTATTTGACTACAGTTTCTTATTATTTGGAATACTTTTCCCGTTGATTCTTTCAGATTTTTCAATTAAATATATTATTTACAAATTGAAGTAGAGATAGTCTTCCTCTTCAACCCTCATACCCATCCCGAATTGTATGCCCTTAATTGCTTTCTCTTGTCTAATTGCATTGACAGATACCTATATAATTTTGAATAGTAGTAGTGTCCTTATTTTTCTTGGCTTTAGTGTTTCCCCACTAACCTGTTGGGTTTTTTAAAAAAGCTATATAAGAAATGTAATTAATTTACATGCTTTAACACTTAGCTATTGCAACTGTACAGTTCAGTGATTTTTAAAATAAATTTATAGGGTTGTGCCACCATTACTCCAATCCAGTTGTAGAACAGTTTTGTTATTCCCAAAAGTTACCATGTGTTGTTTGTCCTTTTACAGTGGTTTATATGTTGGCAGGTATAGGAGGATATATTTATATGCTTGTGTATTCATTATGTAAATATGTATATCCTCTGCCTGTATAAATATATTTTTATCACTTAAGGAATTATCCATTAATTTCTTTTTTTTATTTAAAAAATTTTAAGGTTTATTTTTGAGTGAGAGAGTGTGAGTGAGGGAGGGGCAGAGAGAGAGAGGGAGTCACAGAATCTGAAACAGGCTCCAGGCTGTCAGCACAGAGCCTGATGTGAACCTTGAACTCGTGAACCTCATAACCTGAGCTGAAGTCAGATGCTCAACTGACTGAGCCACCCAGGCGCCCCGATTAATTTGTATTTCATTCCTTGCTTTTAATACAAATGAATGTTTTAAAGTTTTCTTCTTGGTAATGTTTTCAGTCAATGAGCTCAAATTGTTGTCTGTCTTGGCATAGTGAAAATGTTTCATGTTCTGAAACATTTGTCCCATGTTGTTTGTTGAAGAGGATGGCATTCCCTGTGGATATGCTGGATAATTGCAGTCATGAGGAATTGGAAAATTCTGCTGAAGATTATATGTCAGATCTAAGGTGTGGGGACCCTGAAAACCCCGAACGTTTTTCTCTTCTCAATATCACGGTAAGGTGTGCTAAGGTGGTTTTTATCAGTCTTTCAGTTGAGTTTATACATGAAATATATCTTCTTATTTTTGATCACTTAAAAAATGTTAGCTAATTTACACTTTTGAAATATTTATCAGAAGAGAATTCAGTAAAATGAAGAAATACTGATTGGTTAGCATAGCAGCATGATCAACTTTTTAAAAACACACTCTACAGGTGTTTGCTTAGTATTTATATTATCCTTTTAAAATTATATGTTTAACAGTTTTGCTAAGAATAGTTACTTGAACTGACTAAATTTAGATTGGGAATTTGTGATTTTAGAAGGTTTCTAATAAAAAAAATCAGCAGAATACTAAATTACATATTTTGTGCCACAGATCTTCATTGTTCTAAAGTACTAAAATCAAGCTTTCTAATTAGTAAGCATGATATATTGTGAAAGAAGATAATTATACTTGGAATGGTTAGAATTTCACTGACCTAGATGGTAGGCAAATTCTCTAACCTTTCTAGGCCTCAGAGTTTTCTTCTAGCAAGCGATGTTTAAAGGATTCTTTAAAGTCTCTTCTTCTAAGGCACCAATGTTTAATAATTATCTGAATTATAATATCATCTGTAAGCTGGGAATTATGGTCAGATTAATGAAGGTGAAAAAATCTTAGAGTATTGTGTATATCTCACTAGAAAAATAAATTTACCTGTCTGATGTCTTTTTACTACAAAATGGAGTTTTTCCCCCCATAAAATTGTCTAAATAACAGATAATAAACTATAGTTATGTTTTAATTAGTTTATATATACCATATCATGCCTTTGTTTTTATTCATGTCTGTGGCTAGAGCACAGTAATAATATTTATTGAAATAAACTTTAGTTCTCCCCCAAGATAACAAAATTCCTGGAAAAGGGAAGTCAAATATACTTTTTTTTGACATGAGAAATACCTTCTGTGAAATTATGTAATTAGCATTAATGTTGGAAAAGTTTAACATTTTGGTAGAAGCATGTTGTTTTTGTTATGTATTTTCTTAATAGACTTCTCACTAATCTTTACTCACTTGTCATTTCAGATTCCTATTAGCCTGTCCAATGTAGGCTTTGTACCTCTTTACGGTGGAGATCAGACTGAGAAAATTCTTGCTCTCTTTGCACCTGAGGACTCACTCACAGGTGTCTTTTTTTGCTTAATCTTTATGAATTGACGAATTTTTCTACAAACAAGGAATTTTTCTGCAAGAAAGTAGCTACATGAAGGAATTTTAAAAAGTGTTTCAAACTAAATTTAGGAAAATTTTCACTTGCTTGTAATTATAAATGTTTAATGACTGAAGTAAAATGGTATAAATGGGGCCACATGTATTATATAGTGTGGCTTTATTTAAGGTTACCTATATAAATGTTATCAAACAGTAATATTGTATGCTATAAGACTTAAATGTTAATAATCATTTATTCTGTTTTAGCTGTGGCACTTTACCTTGCTGATCAGTGGTGGGCCATTGATGATATTGTGAAAACATCTGTCCCTTCTAGAGAAGGGCTGAAGCAGGTAACAAGATCCTGTAATTAACAACTGTTTCTTATGAGGCCATTTCACAGTATGTATCCTATTAAACAGTGATGGTTCTTAAAATTATTGAGCCCTTCTCCATTTTAGTATGACCAGGTTGTATTAGACCCTTACAGTTTCACTGTTCTGATAAAACTGGTACTCTGATTGGGCTTCCTCAGTTTCATGTGGAAAAGTGAGGAAGAGTGAATCTCTTTGGGTTACTTGCATTGTAGTTACCTGTATTGACTTCAGCGTCTGGTTTTCTTATAGGGTAGAGAAAAAGCTAGTTCTCTCTATGTTTGCTTTGGTTCTCTGTCTCTAGGAGAGACTGAGCAGGAAACTTGCCTATCAGTAGGGCCATTTCAGGTGGTCTATTGAAGTGCTCTGAACAGCAGAATAGAAGGGAGATCCTCACTAGCATACTGCCAAACTGCTCTTTTACTGTCCTGGCCACCATATTATCGTTTCCTTAGAGGAAGACATAGATGACCTGCTGAATTCTGCATTCCACAGTGCTGAATGGGAGAGCCAGTCTGTGAAAGGCAGAATTAAGAAACAAAGAGAAAGATCTAACATGATGAAAAGTAGTACCCATAGGTTCAAAAATATAACTGCACATGTACACCATGAAGAATAAGCTAAAACAGCACATTTGAAAACGATTGGGCTTTAGTTAATTAGAAGTAAAATGAAGGTAAACAAAAGGTAATACAAAAACTTAAGTTTATATAGCAAAGGCCCATTGTCTTAGCAGTATCTTCAGTGTTTATATCTGTTATATTTTCAAGTCCCAATGGGAAGAGAGATGTTAAGGATCTGGGGCATTTCAAGGGAGAGAATTGGAATCGCAAGAGTACCCAAAATTGCCTTAGATCAGTCTTTTCTTTCAATTGTTCCTATATTCCTGTGGTATGAACTTGAGGAGGGTATCATGGCTCTCTTCAATTATTTTTAGGCTGTATGGCTCCAGAGTATTCAAGTACAGTCTTTGGCTATGGTTAGCTCAGTATAAAGAAGAATTTTGAACTGGTCAGAGCTGTTGAAGGAAGGAATGGGTTGCCTAGAAAGCAAGTGATCTTTGTCAGTTCATGTGTTGTTTGGTATATGACATCTCCTAGTGTGTAGTATAGTTAAGGGTTTGTTTTGTTTTGAGAGTACTGTTGGTATATGGGTTCATGCTTTTTTCCTTCACTCACCTAATTATAGGGCACGCTTGTTTTTCTTCAAGGAGACTTGAGGAGAAAATAGACTTTATGGGTAGCAAGTACTCTTGTTTTTAGTGGTGAAAGATGTCTCTAGGGGGAAAACCCCATTGTTTGATGTCAGAAAGTTGGTGAGCAGTACCAGTGACTCTGTAACCCTCTATGTAGGAAGTGGGGCTCTGTTTTCATTTTGTGATTGCCTCAAGGTTTATTTTTTTTTATTATTTTTTTAAATGTTTATTTCATTTTGAGAGAGAGAGGGGGACACAGAATCTGAAGCAGGCTCCAGGCTCTGAGCTGTCAGCACAGAGCCCGATGCGCGGCTCCAACTCCCAGACCGTGAGCTCATGACCTGAGCCGAAGTCGGATGCCTAACCGACTAAGCCCCCCAGGTGTCCCATCCCCAAGTTTGTTTTTTTATCAGACTTGTCTGGTGCCACTGTCATCACCCATCTCATCTGGCAAAAGGGCCTGTGGGTATGTATGTGAGGTGAGGCTGGTATTCCTTGTAGTTAGACAACAAAGCCGTGACTGTTAAGTGAACATTTTACCTGGAAGAAATGAGAGAGATTCCTTTCCTAAGAACATAATTAAAGCTTTGCTCATCCATTAAGGTAATGGTTCTTAAAGACCTAGAGGATAACATGAAGCACGAAGCTTTTTTTTCTTTTCTTTTTTTCTTCTTTATTTAATTTTGAGGCCGGAATGGGGTGAAAAGAGTTGAAGCAGTTGAGGGGGTGAGGGCAGCGTTTAGGGTGGGGGAAACCCTGGCTCTGAGCAGCTGGTAGCAGAAACATGATATTTTGGACGCTAAGGAGGAGATGGCTGGATCACTGGTACATTGGAAATTAGTTTGGCCTGTTTTGGAATTTTGCTGAGAGGCAGTATTTCTATGCATATGTGTCTATAGAAATGGATTGTTATTGGTATGAATGATTATGCTCCTCTGTATGATGAGAAGTTTAAGAAGTCATTTTGAGTGTATTTAAAGTGCTTTGCGCATGCCAGTATGAGGTGTGGAAGCAGGGGCCAAGGCAGATAGCATCTCTGAATGGATGTATATCATAACTGTTGTGCCTGGTGTCTGACTCTCTTTCCAGGTGAGAACTCTTGGGGAGAGAGTGGTTCTGTATGTTCTGAATCGAATTATTTATAGAAAACAGGAAATGGAGAGAAATGAGATACCATTCCTGTGCCATAGCAGTACCGATTACGCTAAGATTCTGTGGAAGAAAGGAGAGGCCATTGGGTTTTATTCAGTTAAGCCTACAGGTGAGTCTTTAAAAGTTATTTAAACTACGTATTACAGAAACTTCCTTTTTAGACCCCCAACTGTAGCCATAGCCTTTTAAATTACTTTTTAGAGTTTAAATTGAGGTGATTTTACTTAGTATTTCTTGGGTGTACTTTGATTTCACCCTTCTATGTGATGGTGGATTGTTAGGAAAGTCTTTTGAAAAACAAAACAAAAATAAATGTTGGATGGAGGTAAGATTTGTCCACATATGTGTAAAGAGAGTTGAACGTTGAGCCTCTGATTTGCCTGTCTTGACTCCCTCTGCCCTTCTCTCTCTCTCCCCCTCTCTCCTTTACATTTTAGGTAACACACAGTGTAGTATCTGTTTTAAGAGTAGAATTCAGTGATTCATCACTTACGTACAACACCCAGTGCTCATCACAAGTGCCCTCCTTAGTACCCATCACCCTTCCCTTTATTTAAAGTGGTGGTTTGATTCCTGCCGCTGTCACTGTTACAGGCTCCTTTTAAAACCACTGTCTGCCTGTGGACTAAATGCATCGCCTTTGTCTGCCTCACTCAGCTGATTCAGCCTGAAAAATTACCATGAAAAACAATCTATTTAGAGAATTCAAACAACTTCGAAATTATTAATCTTCTGAAGTTTGGATTTTTTAAAAATTTATTTTGAGAGACAGAGAGAGAGAGAGAGAGAGCATGAGCAGGGGAGGGGCAGAGAGAGGGAGAGAGAGAATCCGAAGCAGGCTCTGCACGGTCAGCTTGGAGCCCAGTGTGGGGCTCGAACTCACAAACCCGAAGATCATTACCTGAGCTGAGATTGAGGGTTGGACACTTAACCAAGACTGAGCCATTGAGGCACCGCTAAGTTTGGATTTTTGATCCTAAGACCCAGCTACACCCTATTCCTAAAAGATGGGAGCCGCTTCATCTTGCTTTACCTATTTTCCTGCTATTTCAGCTCCCTGGAGGTACTGGAGCCAGAAAGACCTAACCCGCCTGATCTGTGTACACACATACACCCACCACATAGCAAAGCCGGACTGTTCTGTACCTTGACCAGAAGACCTTTCATAGAGAACACTCAAATTATTTTTTGGTCTTATTTACAATTCACATTTTCCAGATTTAGCTCTTTTTTTGGTCTGATCAAGTTAAAGATCATGCCAGATTCACTGTTGATTTGCACAACAGTTGTGACTGATACCTTAATCACATAATTAATACACATTTATGAGAATTAGTGCATATAGTCAATGAAAAGGTCACTTTTTCTCAAGAATAAAAACTTGATCTGTAGTTTAAACTGGTTTGCTGTTTCACTAACTACTTTGGTTCTCCTTTAATATGCTATTTTATTCTTGCATAAGTTTGAAATAGAACCAATAGTTTATGTAACTTCAGAAAGGTGTCATTATACAGGGGCAGAATAATAATGTTGGTTAAATGGAAGCATTGCATAGAAGGCATCCGTTTTTTTTTTTCTTTAATGTTTTAATAACTCGGGTGGGTTGTGTTTTCATCACTTTAGTCTCGATTTTAAGCATTAATTCCTGTGGCCATTGGAGGATTTTTGCTTCATACGCTGGCTCCAGGGAAGTTCCCACCTGAAAGTAGCTCATAGGTATTTGGAGCACGTATTAGTTTATACGTATTTATTTGGAGCTTTGCTTTAGATGAAAGGCACACAGTTAAAGGGCATAGCATTCCTCTTGTAGCGTTTCTGATCAGTACTAGA
Organism: Hyaena hyaena; assembly: GCF_003009895.1. NCBI lineage: Eukaryota > Metazoa > Chordata > Mammalia > Carnivora > Hyaenidae > Hyaena > Hyaena hyaena. Next base: position 216,476 of record NW_024080838.1, read on the forward strand.
TTCCAGGAGTGTGCTTCTCTTCCATTTTCATGAGCATTTGAGCTCCTTCTCTCCTCGGGAACCTGGCCTCTAGTTTTGCTCATTTTGGTTGTTGACTAAACATTATATCCTGGAGCTTTCAAGTGCTACTTGTCTACCACTTTTAGCACCTTCCACGCTTTTCTGCTAATTTCATTACCTCCTTAACTGTTGGTTTTAGTTCTTTCCCACTTTAAAGTTTTGGCTCTCATCCACCAGATAACAATGGAATTAGGTGAGCTTATACCAGTCTTTGAAGTAATAACCATTTAATTCATTCTGGAAGTATTTTTTTTTTTAAAGGAAACCCAAGTGTAAAATATTTTGGAAAAATTGCTCAAAACAAATGTTGAAACACTTTCTGATAGAAGTATTTGTAATCTGTGTATCAGGAAAAAAACTACCAGTAACAAAAAGAATTTTTATTAAATTTGTAGTTGAATGAAAGCCTTTTGATATCACTTTTTATTTATGATGTTTAAGTTAAATAGGGTATCAGTATATCAGGATATTTATTGGGATGTAAAATTAGTCTTGATATATAAAAGGAGACTTCATGAAGTCAAATCCTATTACAGTATAATGAAATTCAAGAAACTATAAATTCTTTTTTGTCTGAAATAAAGAGATCAGTGTGGGGGACTTAGAGTTTGTATGGTTTTGGGGTTAGGTAGATGTCATTAAAAGTAGTTTTATCCAGTAGATTGTTGTATGAAGTCTGGAACATAACTCTAAGGGAACTCCCAGAATTTAATAACATTATAACAAAAGATTTTCTGGTCCTTGTATAGTTATTGAGTACTTTTATCTATAAAAAGATAGGAATAGGATTAATGCTGAACCATGTTTTATTCTGGAAGTAATATTCATTCGTGAACTCATAAACCAAAAAAAAAAAAAAAATTAAGCTACCTCTATGTCATTGATGATGTATTTTCAGTAAAAATTTGATTTTTAATCTAATAAGTAATTTTCTGAATGTATAATATATTTGTGTTTTGATCCATTGTGTGTTAATATTAATGGTGATGATAACTCAAAATTTCTTTTGGGTTGTTAATTAGAACTGTATGGTCACAAGAAATTTTAAAAATTTCTATTTGTGTACATGTATGTTTTTGCAATGAAGAACAGTTGGATGATCAGTAGGTATATAACCCAAGAATAAAAATATATTACATCAGGATAAAATTCTGTAGAATAAATACAAGAGAAATAGAAGTTGAAGGAGAAAAAGGAACAGTGTAACATTTTTGAGTGTTAAGGAATGGTTAGTTCAATAGTAAAGGAATAGTTTCTTCAGGAGATCATGAGGTTAACAAATTGATAATAGTCTTTATGGTCCTTTTGATAGGTTTATTAGAGTGATATAATTTTTCTTTATCTTTAATACTGTTTGTTAATTGAAAAGAGAAAAATAGTAAATTTACATAGAGAATCATGGCAGACACCATACCATGTTAATATCACCAGGAATAACACCTATCAATATCATGGACTCCTGATCTCTGATGGTCATAACATCATTTTTGGTATATTTACCCAAAACATAGAACCTTAATTTTATAATGAGAACTCATTTGACAAAACCAAATTGAAGGCTATTCTACAAAATAACTGATCAGTAATTTCTAAAAGTGTCAAGATCGTGAAAGACAAAGGTGAAGGAATGAATTATCAAAGATGAGAATTAAAGACATATTAAATTAAATCCAGTATGGAATCCTGCATTGGATTTGGAAACAGAGAAAAAGGCGTTAGTGGAAAAAGTGGTGAAATTTGAATAAGGTTCGAGTTGATAGTATTTTATCAATATTCATCTCCTGGTTTTGATAATAGTATTTTGGTGTTATAAGAAGTTAACATTAGGGGAAGCTGGATGAAGGGTATATTAGACTCTGTATATTTTTGCACACTTGCTTGTGCATTTTAGCATTTGCTAAAATGTTTATAATAGTTTCAATATGTAATTGATAATATGCTAGAAATTCTATCCTTGAGATTATTGAAATTTAAGATGAAAGTTTTAGATGTTACCAAAGATAAGTGAATACATGTATTTCAAAAAATTTTAAAGGTTACAACATGAGCAGAGATGTTTCCTTTGAGGAATTTGAGGTGGCCAAAAGAAAAACAATTCTGTAAATATCAATATTAGTGGTTCGCCTGGAAAAGGTCCCAGTCACATCTTCCTTCTGTGAAGCTCAATGTCAGCAGTCCCCACCGTGCACACAGATCATCTAATCAACTTAAATGTCTCATTCCTAACTGTGAACAAATTGCTTAGTTAGGGAAATCCACTGATAGGAAATATGGAGATCAAAACAAAAAAGAAAACAATTTGGAAGAGGCAGACAATGAAAAGATGAAACAAAACAACTGTTAATAATTTTTGAAAAGTAAGAGTAATCCTTACCCTGATAAAGTGAGGACAAAATATATTAAAAGAATGTCTGTAGAGCTCTTGGAAATTCAAAACTTGAATGTATGGAAGACAAAGTTGAGGAAATTGATCAGAAAGGAGAATGACTACAACATAAAATCAACCCTAAAAGATGGAAAATAGCAAAGAAAATTACAGGAATGGTCTGAATAATAGATGTTTCAGGAGAGAACAGAGAAACTGGAGAAGAAATTACCAATGAAATACTTCAAGAAAATTTGTCAGAACTATAGGACATGCATTTCCACTTTAAAAGGACCCCTTGAGCATCTATCACAGTAAATTAAAACAGACTCATACTGAGCTCGATTAGATGAAATTTCAGAAATCCGGGATAGAGTAAAGATTTTGTACATGTCCAGAGAATGAGAGAAGCATTTATACCAAGGATCAGGAATCAGAAGGATTAGATTGCTCATCAGTACTGAGCACAAGAAGTGAAACAAAGCCCTTAAGGCACTGAGGAAGTATGGTTATGGTGCAGTTGGGATTGGGTGTATAAATGTGTGGAAGAGCTAAACTCTCAACTTCCTTACTGGGAAGTCTGTTGGTGGTGCCTAAAATGGAAACATCAAGGGGCGCCTGGGTGGCTTAGTCGGTTAAGCGTCCGACTTTCGCTTAGGTCATGATCTCGCAGTTCGTGGGTTCAAGCCCCGCATTGGGCTCTGTGCTGACTGCCAGCTCAGAGCCTGGAGCCTGTTTCAGTCTGTGACTCCCTGTCTCTCTGACCCTCCCTTGCTCACGTTGTCTCTCTGTCTCTCTCTCTCTCTCCTAGAAATAAATAAAACATTAAAAAAAAAAATTAAAAAAATAAATAAATAAAATGGAAACATCAAGAAAAGTAGTAAGTTATTTAGAGATGTGGAAGTAAATACCAGGAAGATCAGTTAAACAATTTCAAAGTGGTAGTTCCTGGAGAGCAGAAAATATTTGTGGACATGGAGGCAGTTGTGGGACTGTTTTTTTTTTTCCCAGTCTTAGAAGACTGTTGTGCTCCAAACAGTATACATGTAAAACTTTGATTAAAAACAAAAGTGAACATTTAAAAAAATGGAATTACCGTAAAGCCTTGGCGTGCAAGCATAATTTGTTCCGGAAACTTGTTAATAATCTAGAGCACTCGTATATCAAAGCGAATTTTAAGACCCATTAGTTCAGTTGTGATCATGTGACATTCAGCGTCACATACTACTTGTATTGGAAGATGTCACTCTCATTTATCAAGTTAAAATTTATTAGAAATGTATGCTCATCTTGTGGAACATTCACAGACTAAGTAACTTGAGATCCGGGGTTTTACTGTATTTCCAGAATCTAATCAGTGTATACCACAAAAACTAGCTGAACTTTTTTTTTTTAATTTGAGAAAGAGTGGGAGAGAGAATCCCAAGCAGGTTCCACACTCAGCGGGGAACCCGATGCAGGGCTCTATCTCACTACTGGTGAGATCATGACCTAACCCGAAATCTCACATAGTTGTGAAAAACAAAACAAGAAAGCCATTTGTTAAGTCAGTGGAAATTTTGTAACTTTGCCCTGTGTCAAGAAATAGAAAAGATGTAAATTTGTATAAATCAGATATCACGTTTTTGGGTGTACGAGCTGAGAGAAAAACAAAATTGACACTATCATTGGTTGCTGTTTTGGAAATGTCCATTATTTTTTGTCTTCCACTGTGATCTAACATGAAGACCCGTATTTTGGAAAAGAAAATGAAGATCCGTGTTTGGGGAAAGCACATCGACCATATGAAGGAAGCACAATCTAATCAACAAATACTATACACCATTTTGTGGAGTCACCGCCAAAGGGACTTATGATCAGTATTAAGAGACTTATGTTCGGTTTTTGTAATTCTCATTTGAAATAATTCATAATGGAAGCGTTTATTTCTCTCATTTTCTAGTCAGCTTTTTTTTTTTTTTTTTTTTTTAATGACTTTTAGACCTTTTAACTGAGTGCTGTATCTATGATCTTCCCTCACTTTTTTGGGCAAATCATTCACCTCCTGTTCATTGGCCCTTCTGTTGTAAGATTTTGTTAAAGGAACATGAACACTGTCATATAAAATGATAAAGATTGGTAGTATAGCTTAAGGCAAAACATAGCAGAAGTTTGTGGTGGAGGCATGGGGTTATATTGTAAGGCCTTGAGTCTGTCTAGGTATAATTCTTTTTTAAAGGAAGTGAGCAAAGGCATGGGGAAGTCCCAACCACTGTTGGCCACCTGAAATGTGTCATTGGGAAATGAAGTGGCTACTGTATTTTCAGGTGAATTTCTAGCCTTCTAAGAAACTACATGCTTTCTAAGGGTTCTGTCTATTGGGGAGATGTGGGTGCTTTCATTGTCAGTGTAGACACAAAGATGGCTGGTCTTGGGTTCCTCTGCCTTCAGAGCACCAAAAATCTAGTGGGGATGAGACAGAAAGCTATAGTCATTAAACAGCTACTCATAATTCAGTTTGGTAAGTACTGTTTGAGTTATCAAACAGGATAGGGTGTCATTGAAGGGTGGAGCAGTAAATTTTGCCTAGAGGAAGGTGTCACTGAGAAAGTGATAATTAAAAGTGTCCTCGAAGGATAAGGTGGATATCAATAGGCAGAGAAGAGGGGAAGAGAAAGAATGTCTTAGTAAACATATAAATAGAATAATAATATATGAAAGAAGGCACAGAGTTATGAAAGTTGAAGGTGTATATGGGATGCCATCCTAGATAAGCTGGTTAGGGATAGTAGAGTGGGTGAGAGGTAAAGATGGAGGTCCCCTCGTGAAAGGTCTTGAATGCCATACTAAAGTTTGGAATTTTATTGGTAAAGAAGCTATCAGTGAATTTTATGTAAAGGTAACATGATTAAATATTTTAGTGAGATAATTTTTGTAGGACTTGGTGATTGGGTAGAGAAATCAGTTAATTGGGAGCTATTTTAGTAGTCCAGGTGAAAGAAGGACCAACACTTGGGATGTGGGAATAAGAATAGAGAAGGAAACAGGTTTGAGGGAGACTCCTGGGTGGACAGAGTGTGATGACTCCATGGTCTCTATGTCGAAGGGAAGGAGAGGATCCAGTGAAGACTTCTGTGGGTTTTGGCTTGGGTGCCTGGGTGGGAAGATGTTAAGATGGGAGCGCAGAAGGAGGAGGGGGTTTGGTAATACTTGAATTCACTTTTGACATGTAAAGTTCAATGATCCAATGGGACAGCTAAGAGATAGTTAGAAATAGAAGTTTGATCACATGGGGGAGGTGTGGATTTTGACAAAAGGCAGTGCAATTCTATTTATTATGTATGTATGTATGTATGTATGTATTTGTATATATATGATTTTATGATAAGTAATCTCTCTCTCCAACCTGGGGCTCAAACTCAGCCCTGAGATCAAGAGTCGGATGCTACACTGATTGAGCCAGCAAGACGCCCAAGAAGTCAGTGTAATTTTAAAACCGAGATGACATCAGTCAAAACTCTTGTATAAAGTGAGTGTGTGTTTATGAATATTGGTGTGAGGATATATATAAGTTGCTGGAAACTGTGTGCAGTAAACATAACTGTGGAGGGAGTCTGCCAGGAGAAGTACTATTTGCTGAGATGTGCTCATTGATTTCCTGACAGAAAGGAAATGTTAATCTAGTGGGAGATAAGAGAACAGGGAAAGTTAGCTGAGGCTGCCAACTGTCCACCAAATATTTGTGCTTTGTCTTCTGTATTCTAGTCATTGGCCAATAGCTGTGCGGTCACGGATTATATTTTCCACTCATTTTCATAGCTAAGCTAGGTGGGGCTGTATGACTGGTTGTTCCCAAAGTGATGAAAAATGATATGTATGACAGATCACAGTGGTTAAGATGCGCTGCTTTTCTCCATCCGTCTGCTGAATGCATAGGATTTTGAGGACCTAGGGAATGGGGAAGCCCCAAGATAGAAGGAACCTGAGTTCCTGTGGTAGTCGGTTACTTTGGTGGCCCCCAGTAAACCCTGTTTCCAGTGTTTATGTGCTTGAGTCGCCTGCTTGAATCAGAGGTGGCCTTGTGACATGGTTTACCAGTAGAATGCAGCACAAGTGACCCTGTGCTAAACCTTAACGCCTGGAAGTGTGCATTTTGGTACTGCTGGAAGCTAAGTCACCGTGTCAGAAACAGGACTACTTCAAGACTGCCATGCGGTGAGGAAGCCCAAACAGCTGCTTGAAGAGAACTGAGGCTCCCAGCTGGTAAGCCCAGTGGCACTTCTAGTTCAGAAGCCAATACACTGTATCTCGGGGGAGTGAAGCCATTTAGACTTTTAGCTGTTTCATTGCCCCATCTGATACCATATGAGAATTGTGATAAATAATGAAAATTTTTGTTTTAAGGCAGTACATTTTGGATGGCTTGTTGTACAACAGGTGACCGAAACAGTTCTTGGATGGTTGTGCTTTAGAAAGCCAGCCACTCTGTATTAACACCTATGTGGGACTGTTACTTTAGCAAAACTGAGTCTTTTTTTTTTTTTTTTTAATGTTTTATTTATTTCTAGGAGAGAGAAAGAGAGAGACAGCATGAGCAGGGGAGGGTCAGAGAGAGAGGGAGTCACAGACTGAAACAGGCTCTAGGCTCTTTGCTGGCAGTCAGCACAGAGCCCAACGCAGGGCTCGAACCCACGAACCGCGAGATCATGACCTAGGCGAAAGTCGGACGCTTAACCAACTAAGCCACCCGGGCGCCCCTAGCAAAACTGAGTCTTACGTTAAGCTTTCCATATTGGTTTGTTAAGAGCTAATGTTATTGTAACTGATTTGTAGAGCATTTATGCTGTAATGAGACTGTGATGAGAATACTTACCTAGTGGTACATGACAAGGTCGGTAATGTAGACACGGTCACACTGTTTAGAATTCACTTTATGCATGCATTCTGTGGAGGCAGTCACACACTGATGCCTTCGTGAGGCATTAAACCAGTTTTTATGAAGGTGAGAGAAGACATATTCCTGGTAGACAAAGGAGAAGTGGTGATTCCATGAGAAGAGAAAGCCATTCAGTTGGAGCAGAATATCCGTTCTTGGATTGGATGCACAGATCCTGAATGATACTGTCAAATTTGATTGATCTTTTAAAAATTATTTTTAAGTGGCACATAGATAGCAGAGGAAGGATAGGGGAAGAATGTGAATAGGAGAAAGAGCAAGAGGTAGACATTGAGAGATAGTAATAAAAATCATATAAATTCCCCTTGTGAAACTTATATTTTGGAGGAGGAGTTAGCAATGAACAGAGACAAAGTAGACAGTGCTGTGAAAAAAACTAAAGTAGATAAAAGAATAGAGTGTATGTGGGCTGGACTGTTTTAAGTAGAAAGGTCCCGGTAAGCATCTCTGAAGGAAGTATGGAATGCTGAGGTATGTGATGTTTCAGGTGAAGAGGTTTTGAGGCAAAAAACTGAAATATAGAAGTCCTGAGGTAGAAGCAATTTTAGGGTGTTTCAGTTACAGCAAGAAGGCCAGTGGCCATAGTAGAGGGAGTGGTGATATGAGGTTAGAGAGAGGCAGGGCCATATCCTGAATGGTCTTATAGGCTAAGGAAAGAGTTTGAATTTATTCTGGTAATGAGAATCCTTTGAAAGGTTTTGAACATGGGTGTAATGCAATCTGAGTTTTCTTTAAAGTAAGTAATTAACTCCATTGTGTGAAAAACCAGGAGAGGAGATCTTGAGGTTGAGTTTAGTTAGTTAAGAGGCTGTTGCAGAGAGGCCCCAGTAAGAGCTGATGGTGGCTTGGACAAGAGAAATGAGGTAGAAGTCATCTTACTTGAGATAAATTATGAAGTTACTATTGTAGGATTTCTGATGGATTGTACATGGGCTATGGAGGAAATGAGTTAAGGATGAATTACAGACTTTTTGCTCTGAGTAGCTGGGTGGGTGGTGATGAGATTTAATGAAAAATTCGTCCACTAAGGGAAGATCAGGTTTGGGGAGTATCCGTGAAAAATCTGATTATAAATCATTTATTGGAATCACATGTATAAGTTCTGTTTTATTTAATAATAGCTTTATTGAGGCAGTATTCACATTCCATACGATTCACCTATGTAAATTACACCATTTGGTTTCTTTTTTAGTAGATTCAGCAAATTGTACAGCCATCACCATAACCAAATTTAGATCACTTGGATCATCTCCAGAAGGAATCCTTGTACTCATTGGCAGTCACTTTGAACTCCCTCAATGTCTGGCCTTAGGCAACCACTAGTCTTTCTCTCTAGATTTGTCTATTCTGAACATATAAATGGAGTCCTACAATAATACAATCAGACATAGTAGTTTTTTGTGTCTGACTTCTTCGGCTTAGAGTACTATTTTCAAGTTTCGTCATTGTTGTAGCATGTTATCACCACTTCATTCCTTTTTAGGGCCAAATACTACACCCTTGTATGGATGTACCAATATCCTCTTTGATCATTTGATGAACTTTTGAGTTGTTTCTACTTTTTGGCTATTATAAATAATGCTGCTGTGAAGATTTTGTGTATAGGTTTTTGTGTGGATGTGTTTTTATTTCTCTAGGGTATATACCTAGGAGTGGAATTGCAGGATCATGTGGTAACTCTTAGATTAGCCTTTTGAGGAGCTGCCAAATGGTTTTCCAAAGTGACTGCACCATTTTACCTTTCCACCAGCAATATACCAGATTTATCCACATCCTCACCAACATTTGTTTTTATCTATCTTATTTTAGGCAGTGTAGCAGGTATGAAGTGGCCATGGCATTATCATTCTGAGTTATATTTCCTTAATGGCTAAGGACTTGGAGTGTCTTTCCATACGTATATTGGCCATTTCGTGTGTATCTTTCTTCTTTGGGAAAATGTCTTTTTTGGTCCTTTGTGCAACCATTTATAGATTGGGTTATCTTTTTTTTTTTTTTTTAAACCTTTTCCCCTTCAGCTTTATTGTGGCATAACTGATGGAAAAAATTGCTTATATTTAAAATTGATAATTTGTTGTGTTTTGATAAATGTATATAAGCTGTGAAACTAGTACCACAGTCAAAATAATCATATCCGTTATCCCCAAAAGTTTGTTTGTGCTCCTTGGTAACCATCCCTTTGCCCACTATGAATCTCCAAGCAAACACTTATGAGCTATCTATTAGTATAGATTAGCTTGTTTTTTCTGAAATTTCATAAAATGGAGTCATTACGTTATGTACATTTTTGTTTGTTTTGGTCAGGTTTCTTTCACTTACCATAGTTATTTTGAGATTCATATATCATGAAATTCACTCTTCTTTTAAAAAAAAATTTAAATATTTATTTATTTTTAGGAGAGCATAAGGAGGGGACAGGCAGAGAGAGGGGGACAGAAGATCCAAAGCAGGCTCTGTGCTGACAGCAGTGAGCCTGATGTGGGGCTTGAACTCAAAAACTGTGAGATCATGACCTGAGCCAAAGTCAGATGCTCAACGGACTGAGCTATGCAGGCGCCCCAAGAAATTTACTCTTCGTGCAACCATCACTACTGTGTAATTCCAAAACATGTTCATCTCTTTAAAAAGAAGGGCACCTGGGTGGCTTAGTTGGTTGGGCATCCAACTTTGGTTCAGGTCATGATCTCACGGTTTGTGGGTTCGAGCCCCGCGTCGGGTTCTGTGCTGACAGCCAGCTCAGAGCCTGGAGCCTGTTTCTGATTCTGTGTCTCCCTCTCTCTCTGACCCTCCCCTGTTCATGCTCTCTCTCTCAAAATTAAGTAAACATTAAAACAAAACAAAACAAAAAAAAGAATCCCTGTGACCATTAGGAGTCACTCATTTTCTTTACCCAACAGTCCCTGGAAACCATTAGTCTACTTTCTGTCTGGATTATTTATCTTTTTTAAAAAAAAATTTTTTTTTAAATGTTTTTTATTTATTTCTAGGAGAGAGAGAGAGAGACAGTGTGAGCAGGGGAGGGTCAGAGAGAAAGGGAGTCACAGACTCTGAAACAGGCTCCAGGGTCTGAGCTGGCAGTCAGCACAGAGCCCGACGTGGGGCTCAAACCCACAAACTGTGAGATCATGACCTAAGTGAAAGTCGGACGCTTAACCGACTAAACCACCCAGGTGTCCCTGGATTATTTATCTTTAAAAAACCTTTTTAAATCCTTACTTTATTGGCTTAAGAACAGAAGATTTACACTTAACAGATTTTTAAGTACAGAGTATAATATTAACTATAGGAATAATATGGAAGGTCCCTAGAATTTACTAATCTTGCATTAATGAAGCTTAAAACCCATTGACTAGCAATTCCCCATCTCTCTTTGGTGACTACCGTTCTGTTTTCTGAGTTTGACTCTTTTCAATACCTCTTATAGTTGGGTGTCCTACAGTATTTGTACTTCTGTAGCTGGCTTATTTCATTTAGTATGATGTCCTTAAGGTTCATTCCTGTTGTCACATATGACAAAATTTATTATTTATTTTAAAAAATATTTATTTTTGACAAAGAGAGCACATGCATGCGTACCAAAAAGAAGGGGTAGAGAGAGAGGGAAACAGAGGATCTGAAGCGGATCAGAGGATCCTGATGAGGGGTCTAACTCATAAACAGCAAGATCATGACCTGAGCTGAAGTCAGATGCTTAACTGACTGAGCCACCCAGGCACCGCAGTCCTTAGCCCATTTTAAAATATGATTTTGTTTGTCTTTTTATTATTGAATTAATAAGCATTCTTCATATATTTTAGATACAGATAGATCTCTTCTTGGATATATAATACGGAAATTTTTTTCCCTCTATCTAAAAAAGCCTTGTGTAATCCAGGGTGATGAAGATCTACTGCTATGTTTTCTTCTAAGAGCTTTGTAGTTACAGCTCTTAAATTTAGGTTGATGATCCTTTTGCAGTTAATTTGTGTATAAGGTATGTGGGAGGCCAACATCTTTTTTTTTTTTTTTTTTTTTTTGCATAGGTGACTATCTTGTCATCCAGGACTATTCATTGAAAAGACTGTTCTTTTTCCATAGAGTTGCCTTGGTGTCAAAAGTCATTTGACTATAAATATGAGGCCTTGTTTCTGGACCCTCAGTTCTATTCCATTGATCTCTATATCTGTTCATGTGCCAGTACCATACTGTCTTAATTACCGCAGCTTTGTAAATTTGAAAATGACAGGTGTGAGTTCTCCAACTTTATTTTTCATTAAGATTATTTTCACTTTTTGAGGTCCTTTGCAATTCGTATGAATTTAAGGATCACCTTGTCAATTTTTTTAAAAGTTAGTTTGTTTTTATGAGTTTAGAGAAAGAGCATGAACACGTGGGGAGGGGCAGAGAGAGAGAAGGAGAGAATCCCAAGCAGGCTCTATGCTACTCTGTGCTCTGTTTGTGAGATCATGACTTGAACTGAAATCAGGAATCGATGCTTAACCAACTGAGCCACCCAGGTGCCCCAGACCATGTCAATTTCTGCAAGTAAAAAAAAAATTAGCTGAGAATTTTCAATTTTTAGGTCATTTTGGAGAATATATTGACATCTAATAATGTTAAGTCCTCTGATCCAAGAACATGGGTGTCTTTTAATTCATTTAGATGTTTAATTTCTTTTAACAATGCTAATAGTTTATGCACATAAGCTTTGCCCTTTTTTTGTTAAATTTATTCGTAAGAATTTTATTGTTAATGCTGTGGTAAATGTAATTGTTTTAATTTCATTTACAAATTGTTCATTTCTGGTGTATAGAAATACAATTGAATGTATATTGATCTTGTGTCCTGTAGCCTTGCTGAGCTGCCTTTTATCAGTTTTAATAATTTTTTGTGGATTCCTTAAGATTTTTTTTATATACAAAATCATGTCATCTGAAAATGTAGGTTTACTTGTCTTGTCAGTCTAGGGACCTTTAATTTAGTTTTCTTGCTTAATTAGAACCTGTAGTACAGTGTTGAAAAGAAGCAGTGAGAATGAAGTTTTGTTTTATTCTTGATCTTAGGAGAAACCATCCAGTCTTTCATCATTAAGTGTGAGTTTTTCATAAGTCCCTTTATGAAGTTTAGGACATTGAGTATTTTTATCATGAAAGGTCTTGGATTTTGTCAAATGTTTTTTTTTTCTCTGTTTATTGAACTAATCCTATGATTTTTGTTATCTTTACATTTATGTGAGCGCTTCCATTCTTGATCTTGGAAAGGCCTCGTGTTAAAGAAATTAAAGATTAGTGATTGTCAATATTTGGATAAATGGTACAAGCCTTGGGAGTAGGTGAGATTTCCCAGCGGGAATATATGGAAGAAGAAGGTGGTCAAATATTGAACTTTGAGAAATATAAGTATTCAGTCTACCATGTGCAATGCTAAGTTTAATTCCACTTAGTAAATTTAATTTAATGAAAACGTCATCTAAGTTAGCAGGTTGTGGTTTTGCTTTAGTAGATAATTGAGCAGAACCCGTACACAAAGTCCACTTGACCCTTGAACAAGATAGGTTTGAACTGCGTGAGTCCACTATGTATGAATTATTGTTTTCCAGTAAATACAGTATAGTACTGTAAATGTATTTTCTCTTATGACTTTCTTAATAACATTTTCTTTTTCTCTAGCTTCCTGTATTGGAAGAAAGCAGTATGTAATACATGTAACAAACAAAATGGGTGTTAATGAACTGTTTGGTATTAGTAAGGCTTCCAGTCAGCAGTAGGCTATTAGTAGTTAGGTGGATTTTCAGCTGTTCAGGGGATCAGTACCCCTAACTCCCCAGCTGTTTAAGGGTCAGCTGTATAAATATTTAAGTAAAGGAAGAGGATCAGTGTGGTTTTTTGCAATGAGTATGTACGTGGTAAATAAATAGAAGAATTTTAACTTCATAGATACTAGTTTCATAAATTTTAACACGAGGATGCTGGACCTCTTCTCTACTAGAAGAAATGTTTGTGTAAAACAAAGAAATCAATTTGTGGAAAATTTCCTTCATAGAATTAAAATTTTTCTGTAACGGACCTGAAGCATGTACAATAGTAAATGGCCATAAATCCTCAGGCTCCATACTGAGAATTAAAACTAGATAGTGCTTTTACTTCTCATTTCTGCTTTGTCTTTTGAATTACTAGTGCTTATAAGGTAATGTCTCTTTTGATTTCATAATCACTATTATGAAAAAACTAATTTCAAGGTATTATAAGTTGATTATGATCATAGTAGCTTGTTGGTGAGACTACCTGTTAGACTTTTACATGTAATGTATTTATATATTTCAGCTTTATGAGTAAAATTGACAAAAGTACATGTTTAAGGTGTACAACTTGATGATATATGTATACATTGTAAATTACCAAAATCAAGCTAATTAACATATATTGCTGCACATAATTACAGTTTTTCCTTTTTTTTGTGTTGATAACATTTAATTTCTACTTTCTTAGCAAATATCAAGTATGCAGTATTGTTAACTATAGTCATCATTTAAGGCCCTTTAACCCATAGAAATTTCCTAACCAAATGTTAGCAGTTAAGATCCAAGCATGTGAATTTCCTATTCTAAACTTAAATTACTTGATAGTCTTGTAGACTATTGCAGAAAGTTACTGAAATTCTCCAGTTTAATCATAAGTAATTCAAATTATTTTGTTCATCCAAAAAAATAAATCTTGTTATATTGACCAATTCATCAAATGCTGTGATTGGTGAAAATCAATTTGTAAGTTGTTTATTACCTGAAATTTTGTTTCTTCCTTGTACCGCATTATTGAAATTTATCTCAAATCGTATGAATAATCTGAGAACAGTAAGTTATTTGAGGCACAAAGAGTAGAATATCGACTGATAAATACGAACTAATTCTAAAAATAGAGATTAGGGTGGGATGCCCCACCCTGATGCCTGTAACTTATATACTGTCTTAAAATGTGTTAAGGTACTAACACATCTAAGTAGAGGGTCAGAACACAAATCAGGGTTCTTAAAAGACAACTCAGTATACCTGTGCAATAAGAAGAGGCATATTTAGTTACTGTAAATTATTTCTCTATGTTTAAGGTTAAACATAGAGGATATTTTAAAAAATAGACTCAGAGCAAACAGATCGCAAACATAGCCATTTCTAAGACCAAGTTGCCATTTAGTTCTAATCCATAGTCTTTAAAAATCTGGACAACTAATTCACTTCTTTGCCATCACGAAGTAGTAAAATGAGACTGTACTCACTAGAGAAAAAGGGATAAGGTGGATGTTCAGGGACCATAGTTGGAATGAGATACTTCGTGTATTATAAACTGTATACAGTCATCAAATACCCTTTCAGTTCTATAAGTTAATAGTTGATGAGTTTTAAAGTTGTGCAAGTCTACAGAGATGCATGTTCTAGTATATAGTTCATAACATGGGAATAGTTACTTGTATTAGGTGATACTGTTGGCAAACATAAAATACATAGCTCTTATCATTATTACATGTATACTTTGTTATGTGTAATAGCAGTTGGGAAGCATTTTATGTTATGAAATTGATACATTTATTTGACATTCTTCTTGAAGTAGGAAAAAACTAACCATTTCTAGTTAAAGAACTCATGTTCTTTAAACATGTATACATGTTTGGCCTTTTAATGTGAAAAATTGTTGGGTTTCTGTTCTTATGACTACAGGAAGTGTATGTGCCTCATTTCTTACCCAAAGCTACCAACTGCCAGTCCTTGATACAATGTTTGTAAGAAAGAAATACCGAGGCAAAGATTTTGGGCTTCATATGCTGGAGGACTTTGTTGATTCCTTTACAGAAGATGCGCTTGGCTTGCGGTATCCACTCTCCTCTCTAATGTACACAGGTAAATTAAGTTAAACAATGTTAAACTGTCTCAGTGCCACTTGTGAGTTATTTCTGCAGAATATTGTAAATGTGCATATATCAGTATTAAATACATTGGGATTCTTTGGCTCCCTAGGGCTTCATATTGCAAATGTGTCCTTGTCTCATGTAATGGTTTGCTTAAAAATTTTAAGGTCATCCATGGTGTGGCATAAATCAGTGCTTCAATCTTTTTTATGGATGAATAATGTTTCATTGCATGGAAATGCCACATTTTGTTTATCCGTCATCAGTTGATGGCCCTTTGGGTTGTTTCCATGTTTTAGCTGTTACAAATGATGCCATGATAATGATAAACTGAATACCAAATGAAATATAGGTGCAGGTCTATTTTTGCCTAAAGTCTTAGTGGGCTTTAGTTCTACCGATCCTTCCATTTAGGCAGAGATTGCCTGATAATATTTTGTTGATGTCATTTGTATAATTTTGTGATTAAGACTCTTTGAAATGTGAAAATAA
Source organism: Hyaena hyaena (assembly GCF_003009895.1). Lineage (NCBI taxonomy): Eukaryota > Metazoa > Chordata > Mammalia > Carnivora > Hyaenidae > Hyaena > Hyaena hyaena. The sequence continues at coordinate 232,204 of NW_024080838.1, forward strand.
AGGAATATACTGAAGATAGAAAATTTCGGACTAAGTGGCATCTTCATTTTCTGTTTCTTCCTCTTCCTGTCTGTCTTGTACCATGTTTATTGTATTTGAAGAAATTGGATTTCCATTTGGTTTTCTCTTTCAGTGTAATTAATAGTTCCTTGATGCTGCTTTATGTCCAGTATTTTTGATGACCTTCACTTGTTTCCATGAATATTTTTAATGATATAGGAAAAACTATATGTTTTACATTGTAAGCTTTAGAAAGATAATTTTAATTCTGCATATAGTTAATGAGTGCCAAGCATGGATGGGCAGGCTAGAATAGATGATTAGCTTACTATGAGGAGCTGATTTACACAGTACTATATAGCATGTACTGATACCTAAAGACATGGAATACATAAAGTCTCATGAATCTTTTATTCATTTGAAGTTTATTCTGGGTACCATATGAGGTACAAATCCAAGTTTATTTCACTTGACAGGTACATGGTGACTCTCGTATTTTGAATAATATTTTTTTCCCACTGTTTTGCATTTGTATTAGGTTAGCAAACAATGGTCCACTGAACTGCTAATTTATTTTATAAATAAAGTTTTATTGGAACACAGCCATGTTCTTTCATTTACATGTATCTATGACTTCTTTTGAATTAAAACATCAGAATTGGTTAGTTATGACAGTGCCCATATTGCCTGTAAGCTTAAAATATTTATTATCTGTCTCTTTAAGAAAGAGTTGGCTAATTCTTAATCTGTATCATAAAATATAGTGTAGATTTCTTACCTGCTTATTCATTTCTGTTAATCTTTTAAGTTCCAGGACCTTACTGTTTTATTTATTTTAGCTTTTGAACATCTAAGAGGACTAGTCCTCCCAATTTAACATGTCTGACTTTGCTTATTTGTTTTCCTGTGTGGACTTGAGAATCTATTAACTAGATTAAAAACAAAGTTCTGTTGTTTTGTTTTATTGGGATTACTTTTAAATTTACAGATTAACCCCTAAAGACTCCACCAAAAAACTGTTAGAATTGATAGAGGTGCCTTGCTGGCTCAGTCAGTGGAGCTTGTGTCTTTTGATCTTGGGAGTTCTAAGTTTGAGCCCCACCATAGACGTAGAGATTACTTAAAAGTAAAATCTTTAAAAAAAAACGATTAGAACTGATAAATGAATTCAGTAAAGTTGCAAGATACAAAATCATTGCAGAAATCTGTTGCAATTCTATACGCTAATAAGGAAACAGCAGAAAGAGAAATGAAGAAAATAATCTCATTTACAATGGCACCAAAAATAATAAAATATCTAGGAATAAACCTCACCAAGGAAGTGGAATATCTGTACTCCTCAAACATTGATGAAAGAAATGGAATATCTGTGCTCTGAAAACCAAATAAGTGGAATATCTATACTTACCAAACATTGATGAGAGAAATTGAAGGCAACACAAAGAAATGGAAAGACAATCCATGCTCATGAATAGGAAGAAGAAATATTATTAAAATGTCCATACTACCTAAAGCAGCCTACAGATTTAAATGCAATTCCTATCAAAATACCAACAGCATTTTTCACAGGACTAAAACAAGCATTTGTAAAATTTGTATGGAACCATGAAAGTTGTCAAGTCGCCAAAGCAACCTTGAAAAAGATAAGCAAAGCTGGAGGTATCACAGTCCCAGATATCAAGTGTACTATAAAGCTATAGTAATCAATACAGTATGATACTAGCAAAAAAATAGACATGTGGATCAATAGAACAGAATAGAAATCCCAGAAATAAACACATAATTATATGGTCAGTTAATCTTTGACAAAGGGGGCAAGAATGTTCAATGGGAAAAAAAAAACTGTCTCTTCAACAAATGGTGTTAGGAAAACTGTACAGCATCATGCAAAAGAATGAAACTGGCCCACTTTTGTACACCATACTCTCAGAATGGACCAAGGACCTAAATATGAGAACTGAAACCATAAATATCCTAGAAGAAAACACAGGCAATAATTTCTCAGCAACTGATCTTAACAACATCCTTTAAGATAGGTCTCTTGAGGCAAGGGAAACAAGAGCAAAAGTAAACTTTTGGGGCTACATCAAAATAAGTTGCTGCACAGCAAAGGAAGTAAGACAGCAAAACTATAAGACAGCCTGTGAAATGGGAGAAGATACTTCCAAATGACATATTTGATGAAGGGTTATAATATCTAAAGTATATTTAAATAACTGATACAACTCAACACGAAAAAAACAAATAATCCAATTTAAAATGGGCAGAAGGCATGACCAGACAATTCTCCAAAGATGTCTGATGTCCAGGTGGACAACAGACACATAAAAAGATGCCCAACATCACTCATCATTAGGGAAATGCAAATCAAAACTGCGGTGAGGTATCCCCTCATACCTGTCAGAATGGCTAAAATCAGGAAACTACAAATGTTGACAAGGGTGTGGAGAAAGGGGAACAGTCTTGCACTGTTGGAGGGAATGCAAACTGGTGCAGCCACTGTGGGAACAGTATGGAGTTTCCTCAAAAAATTAAAAATAGAACTACCTTATGATTTGGTAATCACACTACTGGGCATTTACCTAGAGGGTATGAAAACACTAATTGGAAGCAGTATATGCACCCCTATGTTTATTGCAGCATTATTTACAATAGCCAAACTGTGGAAGCTTCCCAAGTGTCCATCGATAGGCGAAAGGATAAAGAAGATGTGGCATGTATATATGTGTCGTGTGTGTATTTATGTACAAACACACAATGCAATATTATTCAGCCATCAAAAGAATGAAATCTTGCCATTTTTAACAACATGGTTGGATCAAGAAAGTATAATGCTAAATGAAGTCAGTCAGTCCGAGGAAGACAAATACCATATGATTTCATTCATATATGAAATTTAAGAAAACAGATGACCAAAGGGGAAAAAGGAAACAACAAATCAGACTCTTGAACTACAAAAAACAAACAGATGGTTACCAGAGGGGAGGTGGGAGGGGGATGGGTGAGATAGGTGATGGAGGTTAAGACTACACTTGATGAGTCCTTGAGTAATACATGTAACTGGTGTGCACCTGAAACTGGTTTAACACTGTATGTTGACCCTGGAATTAAATTTTTTTTAAATGTAAAAAAAAAAAAAAAGGCAAACCTTATATGTTAGCTTATGGAGAATCGACTTTGTTGTTGTTTTTTTCTATCCAACAGTATTGCACTTCTATAATATGTATAACTAGAGGATTTTGTTCAAACCAGTTACCCCATATACATTCTCCATACAGCTCTTAGAACTAACATAGGAAAAAATGCATATGTTTAGGAATTTTATCTTTTTTGTTGCTGTTATAAATGCTGTTTATATTTTTTACTGGTCGTTATAAATATGAAAAATACTGCTTTGTATTAGTTTTGTACCCAGCCACATCAATAAATTTGTAATAACTCTAGAGTTAATTATCTTGAGTTTTCTAGAATCTGCCTCTTCGTTAGTGCCCAGACTGAAAGCCTTCTCTGATCTCTGCCCAACAAAAATGTATCTTTCCTCCTCTAAATCTTGTGATGCTTTACATGTAGTGTTCTTACGCTTCTTAAGTACCTTCTACCTTATATTCTATTTCTTTTAAGTTTTCATTTTAGTAACAGTTTAGGTTCTGAGTTTGTTGTGCATCAATTCTGTGGTTATGTGTTTTTTAACAGCACTCGGTTTAGTGTTTTGCATGGAATGAATGTGCTGAGTAAGTGGCTGTGAAAAGATTCTATGAGGCAAAGACGGTTAAAATGGTTTGGGGATATTTAGCACTGGGGACTATCTGTGGGGAAGTGTAAGGTCTATATTATAAAGCTTATGCTTTAAAAGAATTTTATTGTAAGGCTGAATGAATTAGTGCTGCATATGGAATGTTAGTAAGAGGATGAAGTCTTCAAAACTTGTTAAGGAATAGCTAATGCTGCTTATTTGATAATGTTCTTTATTGTGGGCACATACCTTCTCTATCACTTAGCTGAATGACGTTAGTATGAGAGTTTTCTTTCTGACTCTGGATACAAAAATCTGAATTGGGGGTCGCCTGGGTGGCTCAGTCAGTTGAGCGTCCGACTTCGGCTCAGGTCATGATTTCGCGGTTCGTGGGTTCGAGTCCCGCATCCAGGTTCTATGCTAACAGCTCAGAGCCTGGAGCCTGTTTCAAATTCTGTGTCTCCCTCTCTCTCTACCCCACCCCCACTTGTGCTCTATTTCTGTCTGTCTCAAAAATGAATAAACTATTAAAACATTTTTTTAAAAATCTGAATTGGGACCTTCAACTCTGGTCACCTTTGTAAAGTACCCTTTTTGGACCTCATACTTACTATGTAAAGGCATTCTCTACTATTCTTGTCATTTAAATTCAGACAGATGACTCAGTGTGGCCTATTGTGCTAGTTTCCCCAGGCTACATCTTTCTAATAGATATAGAAACTAAAAGTAGAAAATGTGAGAAACATTTTCAAATGTCCAGGAAAAAAAAAAAGAGAGAATAGTATCTTAGTGTCAATGTATTCATTATCCACATTAATACTTGTTAAAGTTTTGCTGTATTGTTTTTATTAACTTTTATGGGAGAACTAACTATAACCTTGTAGATACAGTTGATGTTCTCTTTGGACCCCTCTGTAATCCCATTCCCCTTTTTCCTTTTCTCTCCAGTGATGATAATGTTCCTGAAGTTGGTATATATCCTTCCTTTCCTCAGTTTCATCCTTAGATCTGTGTCCATAAACACTAGAAGGCATTATTTAGTTTGCTATTTTATTTTATTCTTTACTTTTGAGAGAGAGGGCTGTCAAGGGCTTTCAAGTGAGTGAGGATGTAGAGAGTGAGGGAGGGAGAGAGGATGCCACAAGGGCCAGAGAGATGAGAGAAAAAGGGAAGAGAGAGAGAGAGACAGAGAGAGAGAGAGAGGGAGGAGAGAGAGAGAGAGAGAAGCAGGGCTCGAACTCATGAACTCTGGGATCATGTCCTGAGCCCAAGTCGAATGCTTAACCAGCTGAGCCACCCAGGTGCCCCTAGCTTTTTTTATTTTAAAAATTTTTAAGTTTTTTTGGCTAAAATGTATATAACATAATATTTGTTATTTGCACTACTTGTGTATATACAATTCAGTGGCATTAGCCACATTCACTCTCGGTCTCTGAATTTGTCTATTCTAAGTTACCTCATAGAAGTGGAATCATACAGTATATATTCTGTCTTATTTCCCTTAACATAGCATTTAAAGACTATCCATGTTGTAGCATATGTCAAAATTTCATTCCCTTTTATGGCGGAGTATATTTATGTCGTGTGAATATGTCACATTTCATTTATTCATCCATTCATCTTTTGATGGACACTTGGGATTGTTTTACTTTTTGGTGCTATGAATAATGCTGTCCATAGACTTTCATGTACAGATAGGTATGTGTTTGAGTCCCTGCTTTCTGTTCTTTGGGTATGTAGCTGAGAGTGGAATTGTTGGGTTATATGGTAATTCTGTGTTTAACTTTTTGAGGAGTTGCCAAATTATTTCTCACAGAGGCTGCATCATTTTGTTTAATATGTTTTTTTAGGTTTATTTATTCTTTTTTTTTTCTTTTTTTTAATGTTTTATTTATTTCTAGGAGAGAGAGAGAGAGACAGCGTGAGCAGGGGAGGGTCAGAGAGAGAGGGAGTCACAGACTGAAACAGGCTTCAGGCTCTGAGCTGGCAGTCAGCACAGAGCCCGACGCGGGGCTCGAACCCACAAACCGCGAGATCATGACCTAAGCGAAAGTCGGACGCTTAACCGACTAAGCCACCCAGGCGCCCCTAGGTTTATTTATTCTTAGAGAGAGAACGTGAGCAGGGGAGGGTCAGAAAAAGAGAGGGAGACACAGAGTTGGAAGCAGGCATCAGGCTCTTAGCTGTTAGCACAGAGCCCGATGTGGGGCTCGAACTCAAGAATTGTTGACATCATGACCTGAACCGGAGTCAGAGCCACTCTGGTGCTCCAATATGTTTTTAAGCTTCATATAAATGACATCATTTTGAACCTATACTAACTTGATTTTTTACTGATCTTTTTTATACATTTATTAATGTTGGACTGTATAGCTGTAGTTTGTTTTAGTTGGTGCATAATGCTTTATTGTATTATGTATAATTTATTGTGTAAGATACATACTATCTTTTTTATGTATCCCTTAGTGACGGGCACTCCTCCTCCCCTACCCCCCCCCCCATTTAAAAACAGTCCCGTAGTGAGTATTATAAATGTCTTCTTGTGCAGGTGTGTAAGTGTTTAGGATACATATCCAGAAGTAGAGTTGGAGCATAAAATACACCTTTCCAGCTTTACTAACTATTGCAACATTATTCTCACACCAGCAGAGTGTTGGAGTTTCCATTTTCCTTATTCTTTGGATGCTTGTTACTATCTGATGGGTGTGAAAATAGTATCTTAACTGTTTCTTTTATTTTAGTGTTGTTTTTTCTTTTTATATCTCCGAGAGAGAGACAGCGTGAGCAGGGGAGGGTCAGAGAAAGGGAGATACAGAATCTGAAGCAGGCTTCAGGCTTTGAGCTAGATGTCAGCACAGAGCCCGACGCGGGGCTCGAACCCACGAACCATGAGATCATGACCTGAGCTGAAGTTGGACACAACCCACTGAGCCACCCAGGTGCCCCATATCTTACTGTTTCATCTTGCGTTTCCTTGGCAGCTATTGAGGTTTATCTCCGTTTGTTAAGTGATCTTTCAGTTTGCATTATGTGTGAATGTCCTTTTCATAGCCTCTACCAATTTCTCCCGGGGATCATTTTGTCTTTCTAATTCAATTCTAGAATTTTTTAATATGCTTAGAATGCTAACCCTTTGTTTTATTCTGAAAATCTCCTAATCTTTGTCTTTATAGTATCTTTTTAATATAAAACTATAATGTCCAGTACAGCCATCACTAATATAAATAAAATATAATTTCAGTTTAGTTAAAATTAAATGAGATTATACATTCAGTTCATCAGTAACCTCATGGGACTAGTAGTGGCTGTTGTATTGGACTGTGATGACATAAGATGCTTCCATTATTGTAGGACTGTTGCTTTGTCCCTGAAAGTTTCGAACTTTATCATAATATTTCATTATGGATTGTGATTGTTTTTCATCTTTCATCAGAAATCGTTCAGCAGTGTAATGTCCCAGAGGACATTTTTTTTTTTAAAAGGTTTTAAGTAATCTCTACACCCAATGTGGGGCTCAAACTGGTGACCCTAAGATCAAGAGTCACATCCTCTTCTGACTGACCCAGCCAGGTCTTCTTTTAAACATTTTGTTTTTCTTAATAGGTCTTAGAATCCATCTAGAATTTAATGATATGAATGGTGTTGATGTGAGGTCAAGATCTGACTTTATTTTCTTCTGTATGGATTTTTGTTCTAGCTTTACTCTTTTGATAGCTTATCTGTTCCCCCCGAGATGTAATGCCTTTTCTGTCATTTGCCAAGTTTTTAGAGTCTGTGTGGCTTTTCCTGGTGGGTGTTTCCCCCTAGTGTTTTCATTTTTTCCCTCTCCTTTTCTTCCATATCCTTTCTTAACCCTTTGTTCTTTCATTTTGAATTTGGCATCAAGTTTTGACAAGATTTCCTAAAAAATAAACTTGTTGGGAAGTTTTAAAAAATTGCTTGGAATTTATTGAATAATTGGTGATTTTATACTATTGAGTCTTATAATCCTTTTGTTTTCATTTTATACCCCCTAGTAACATTTAGTAATTTTTCTCTTTTTTGGGGGTGGTGGTGAGACATTGTTTTCTCATTTTTTCTATTTCTGCTGCTTTATTTGTATTTTTAAATTTTATTTAATTCAAGTTAGTTAGCATATAGTGTAATAATGGTTTCAGGAGTAAAATTTAGTGATTCATCCCTTACACATATAATACCTAGTGCTCATTCCAATGAGTGCCCTCCTTAATGCCCATCCCCCATTTATCTAGTCCCCCCACCAGTTCCCCTCCACCAACCCTCAGTTTGTTCTCTGTATTCAAGAGTCTCTTAGGGTTTGTCTCCCTGTCTGTTTTTATATTAATTTTGCTTCCCTTCCCCTATGTTCATCTGATATCATATGATATTTATCTTGCACTGACCGACTGATTTTACTTAGCATAATATACTCTAGTTCTGTCTGTTTTGTTGCAAATGGTAAGATTTCATTATTTTCATTGCCAAGTATTGTGTGCGTGTGTGAGTGTGTGTGTGTACACACATGCACGCATGCGTGTGTATACCTTCTTTAACCTTTCATCAGCCAATGGATGTTTGGGCTCTTTTCCATCATTGGGCTATTGTTGATAGTGCTGCTATAAACGTTGGGGTGCATTTGAAAGGTGCATGTGCCCCTTGAAATCAGTGTTTTTGTATCCTTGGCTGAAAACCTAGTAGTGCACTTGCTGGGTCTTAAGGTAGTTTTATTTTTAATATTTTGAAGAACCCCCATACTGTTTTCCAGAGCAGCTACACCAGTTTGCATTCCCACCAGCAGTGCAAGAGGGTTTCCCTTTCTCCACATCCTCACCAACATTCTTTTTTCCTGAGTTGTTAATTTTAACAGTTTTGACAAGTGTGAGGTGGTATCTCATTGTGGTTTTGATATGTAATTCCCTGACGACGAGTGATGTTGAACATTTTTTCATGGGTCTGTTGGCCATCTGAATGTCTTATTTGGAGAAGTGCTTGTTGATGTCTTTTGCCCATTTTGTCACTGGATTATTTGTTTTCTGGGTGTTGAGTGTCATACATTCTCTATAGATTGTGGATACTAGCCTTCTATCTGATATGTCATTTGCAAATATCTTCTCCCATTCTGTAGGCTGCCTTTTATTTCTCTTGATTGTTTCCTTGACTGTGCAGAAGCTTTTTATCTTGATGAGGTCCCAATAGTTCATTTTTGCTTTTGTTTCCCTTGCTTCTGGAGACATGTCTAGTTAAGAAGTTTCTGTGGATGAATGACAGAGGAGAGATCACAACCAACACTGCAGAAAAACAAACAATAATAAGAGAATATTATAAGCAATTATATGCCAACAGTTTGGGCAATCTGGAAGAAATGGACAAATTCCTAGAAGCTCACAAACTACCAAAACCAAAACAGGAAGAAGTAGAAAATTTGAACAGACCCTTGAGCAGGAAAGACATTGAATTAGTAATCAAAAATCTCCCAACAAACGAGAGTCCAGAGCCGGATGGTTTCCCAGGGTAGTTCTACCAAACTTTCAAAGAAGAGTTAGTACCTATTCTTTTGAAGCTGTTCCAGAAAATAGAAATGGATGGAAAACTTCCAAACTCATTCTGTGAGGCCAGCATTATCTTGATTCCAAAATCAATGACCTCACTAAAAAGGAGAATTACAGGGGCGCCTGGGTGGCTTAGTCGGTTAAGTGTCCGACTTTCACTTAGGTCATGATCTCGCGGTTCGTGGGTTCGAGCCCCGTGTCAGGCTCTGTGCTGACTGCCAGTTCAGAGCCTGGAGCCTGTTTCAGAGTCTGTCTCCCTCTCTCTCTGATCCTCCCCTGCTCACTCTGTCTCTCCTAGAAATGAATAAAACATTTAAAAAAAAAAAATAAAAAGAATTACAGACCAGTTTCCCTGATGAACATTGATGCACAAATTCTCAACAAGATACTAGCAAATCAAATCCAACATTACATTAAAAGAATAAAGAATTAAAAGAATTATTCACAATGCAGTGGAATTCATTCTTGGGCTGAAGGGCTGGTTCAATATCTGCACATCAACCAGTGTGATACATCACATTAATAAAAGAAATGAGAAGTATCAGATGATCCTCTCCATAGAAAGTTGCAGAATATAAAATCAGTGTACAGAAGTCAGTTGCATTTCTATACACCAGTAATAAGGCCAGCAGAAAGAGAAATCAAGGAATCCATCCTAATTACAGTGGCACCAAAGATGATAAGATATCTAGGAATAAACCTAACCAAAGAGGTAAAAGGTTTTTATGCTGAAAACTATAGAAAGCTCACAAAAGAAATAGAAGAAGACCCAAAGAAATGGAAAAACATTCCGTGCTCATGGATTGGATCATTAAAGTGTCTGTTCTACCCAAAACAATCTACTCATTCAGTGCAATTCCTATCAAAATAATACCAGCATTCTTCACAGAGCTAGAACAAACAATTCTAAAACCATATAAGACCCCAAAGAGCCAAAGTAATGTTGAAAAAGAATACTAAAGGTAGAGGCATCATAATTCTGGACTTCAAGCTGTATTACAAAGCTGTAGTCATCAAGACAGTATGGTAGTGCCACAAAAACAGACACATAGATCAGTGGAAGAGAATAGAGAACCCAGAAATGAACCCACAAACATATGGCCAACTAATCTTTGACAAAGCAGGAAGGAATATCCAATGGGTGGGGCGCCTGGGTGGCTCAGCTGGTTAAGCGTCCGACTTCAGCTCAGATCATGGTCTCGTAGTTTGTGGGTTCGAGCCCCGCGTTGGCCTCTGTGCTGACAGCTAGCTCAGAGCCTGGAGCCTGCTTTGGATTCTGTGTCTCCCTCTCTCTCTGACCCTCCTCTGCTCATGCGGTCTTTCTCTCTCTCAGAAATAAATAAAACATTTTAAAAAATAATAAAAGGAATATCCGACGGGAAAAAAGATAGTTTCTTTAGCAAATGGTGTTGGGAAAAGTGGTTAGTGACATACAAAAGAATGAACTTGGACCACTTTCTCACACCATACACAAAAATAAACTCAAAGTGAACGAAAGACCTAAATGTAAGATAGGAAACCATCCAAATACTAGAGGAGAAAACAGGCACCAACCTCTTTGACCTTGGCTGTAGCAACTTCTTACTAGAAGTGCATGTTTTGCCAGTATTTTTATTTTTTGATGATGTAAAAATTTTCGTAAATGAGACTGCTGTGTGATTTTCTTAAGTTACCTTGGTGTTTTTAAGTGAGTTCAGCAGCTTCCTTTCTCTTCTTTCTGTTTTCCAAAACAATTGATATCTGGGATTTCTAGAAAATTCTAAATGTATTTTTCAGCTTGCAAGCAGTACTTTGAAAAATATCCAGGAGATCATGAACTCCTTTGGGAAGTTGAAGGTGTTGGACACTGGTACCAGCGAATACCAGTCACGAGAGCATTACAAAGAGAAACACTTAAAATGACAGGTAAGCATTACAGGTTTTCAGTTTGAACATATGTCCAGCTTAAAAATCAGTGGTTATTGGTGGTTGTGTCTTGCAGTCCAGAGTTCTGGTGTATTGTAATGCCACCTCTTTAGTAACAGACCCTCTTTCTAAAGTTTGAATTTATGTTACGTATTTACATTTGAGTTACTAATAATTAGAGGACCTAAAATAATAGCTCATAAGAATCTAACATTCTTGTAGCAATTGGTGGGTAAGAAGGAAACACAGATACCAAATCAACATAGAATAGGCATCAAGAGATCAAAGGGTAGTTCCCAATGGCATGCATCTCTCCTCATAGTCACTAAATACAGATAACTAATACTTTTGTAATTGCAAGATTTCATTATAAGTTACTGACGAAGATGTTCCACACCTAGCCTTCTGGTGGGGATGCTATTCAGGACTTTTGTGAAAATCAAGACAAACAATGTTACATTAAAACCAAACACTGATCAGGTTACAATTTTAAAAATTCTTCTATACACAGCAGTTTCTCAAAATGAAGCTAAAAGACCTATGCCTGGAGAATATGGTCTTGCATCTGTTCCAGAATATGAAGCAGAAACTGAAGACAATCAGTCTAGTGAGATGCAGCTAACGGTAGGTACACTCTATGTTCATTGTAGGAAATGATTTTTCTGTGTCTTTAAACTAGATTCAGCTGATATTTAATTGTGTAAATGTTACAGTTCATTGACCAAACTTAACGTAATTTTTACTAGTTTTCTTGCTTTTTCCTGGTAATTGGTTACTAAGGACTTCATTTTCCTTAAAAAATAATTTGGAATACACACACAATAATACAAAAGAAAATAAAAACCTGTAATTCTACTACCCTAGATACAGCAACTGTGAAGAATTTTGTATTTGTATTACATATGTATTATAAAACATGTATCTTTTGATTTCTGTTGTGCTGCTTCTGTTGTCTCCATTAACATAGTATTGCAAGCATTTCCCATGGCATTATTATTTAAAACATGATTATTAAGTAGCATACTATTCTATTATATAGAAATATTATTTCTTTAATGTATTATACTTACGTGTTTTACGTACATAAGTATCCCAGCAGTGAATACATTTATACATGCATCTTCTTTGCCTATGTAATGCTTCCCTTGTACAGATAAATTTTAGAAGTGATACTAGTAGTAGATCACAGGTTATGAAGTTACTATGGGAAGTTTGAGGCTTTGTGGAATGTAGTGCACTTTGCAAATACTAGGTAACCCAGGGACACGTGCTTTAGGGAATTATTTGTTCCCAATATTCCTGCCTTAATTAGCATAAGTGTTGACTGAACATTTTTGAAACTTTTTTTGTTGTTGTTTATATACTTATTTTGAGAGAGGGAGAGGGAGAGAGACAAAGACAGAGAGAGAGAGAGAATGAGAGAATGTGCGAGCAGGTAGGGGCAGAGAGGGAGAGAATCCCAAACAGGCTTCATGCTGTCGGCACAGAGCCCGACATGGGGCTCAGTCTCACAAACCATGAGATTATGAGCTGAACCAAGATCAAGAGTTGGATGCTCAACTGACTGAACCACCTAGGTGCCCTGAAACATTTTTAAGGATAACGTAAATAATATAATCACGTATAAGGAGTTTTAGGTTTTTCTACATTTGGAACTTCAGACTTCATGATATTGTAGTCCAGATTCCTCAGATAAACTCAAATTTATGTAGTATTGTTCAGACATAAAACCAGTGAATATAGAAAAAATGTCTTCCTATACATGTAGTGAGAGTAATCATGTACTTTAATAATAAGCCAAATACTTTTAAATGGGTTATGTAAATGAGAATACACATTAAACCATATCATAAAGTTGCAGCATAAGTAGGATTTTCTTTCATTTTAGAAATTCTTATTCTTCAGATTACTTTAAGATTTTAATTAGTTCAAGGAAAATATTTCCTGCAGTAAGCTAATTTTAATCAGTAACCACATGGGGAAGTGGTTTGTTTATTTTATTTATTTATTTATTTGTTTATTTGTTTATTTTAACTACATCTTTTTAGCTTTATGGAGGTATAATTGACAAAAATTATATCTATGTTGACAAGTTGTACACTTGGATGTTTTGATATACACTGTGAAGCAATCAGTACATGATTTATTCTTTAGGTGGTGATGGTATTTCTACTTGCTTTTTCTTATTTTGGGACATAAAACATTACATATATTTCTCTTACACTTTTGTATGTTTTATTTACTGATCTTTATTTGTGTCTTAACCTTGTCTAGTTGAACTAGAGGCTTCTTGGAAGACCGGATTTTTTTCTAGTCATTCGTTACAGTTTACCCTTTTTGTGTTCTGTCAATAGACCTTAAAGTCTCTATGTCCACTATGTTGTAGGGTTTCAGTAAGTGTGTGATAAAGAATGGGTAGTAGTTGATATAATAAAGTAGATGCTGTGGCAAACACTGGATGTACAAAAATACAATTCTTCTAAGCATGGGAGAAGTAGATGGTCCATTATTGGAAATAAATAAATGAATAACTACAGGATTATAATTGACTTAATAGAGTATATAGCAAATGATTGAGGGTGCATGGCAGAGTATGGCTAACTCTGCCCAAGGAATGGAATAGGTAAAGTAGTAACCAAGCTGACTTGGAAAGGGTAGGGGGGAGTTGTGTGACAAAGTTTAGAGCATTCCAAAGGCTAGCTTGCAGAAAAAGAGAGGTGTGAAAGGAAATGGCATATTTGGTATGTAAGAGGTATTTGGGTTTGAAGAGGCTGAGAGTTTGTTTTCTAGGCAGTGATAAACCTTTGAAGTTTTTTTGTTTGTTTTTGTTTTTAAAACAAAAGAGTAGTGAAATTTGTGCTTTGGAAGCATTTCTGTCATCAGGTTGGAGGGAATCACAGAGCATGTGTTCAGAAGGAGGGATACCAGGGATGAGGCTATTAGAATTGTTCACATTAAAGATGATAAAAGCATGAACTAAAACTTTGGTAATACAATGGGGGATGGTTTTGAGAGATTTGTCAGAATTGACAGGCTTTGTGGTTCACTGAATAAGGGTTAGGAAGTCATTACCACCTCACAGGTTTTTGACTAGAATGGTTGACTGAGTCGTTATTGCCATTAACCAAGATAGAGAATAATATTGGGAAAAGATAAGAGTTCAGTTTGGGACAGGGTGGTTGTGAAATTGGATGGAGCATCTGTATTTCACTGAAAGAGAGTTTTGGAAATCAGGGAAGAGTTGGGGAGATTAAATTTTATGTTTGGATTCATCAGCAAATAGATGTTGAAGTAAAGGCAGTAAAGTTATACAGGAAGAGCATGTGGATAGAGAAGAGAAAGTAGTCGAGGACACAGCACTAGGAAACTCGAGTGTGTCACACTGTAACCTATTAGATGGCTTGGTAAGTGCTCAGCCTCATGATAACCTGAGGATATAATTTAGCCTTTTAATTTCTTAAGTAAGTACCCTTAATTGATGAATAGTGAGTATAAAAAGTACGACTTGAAAAATGTTTCAAAAGGTTTTCTTTGACACTAAATGAAATAGATTCATAGGGAGAAAAAATGATATAAAGGTTTTGCCTTTAATATGTATCTCTGTTTTAGATTGACTCTCTAAAAGATGCCTTTGCAAGTACTTCTGAAGGTAAGAAATTTAGCAGATCTTCCAGTATGTGAGACACTAGAATTTAGGGGCGGGGGATGTCCCTTAGTGTAAATGAAGACTTACCTAAGATCTAGACCTGAGTTCGTTTTGTTTTGTTTTGTTTTTGTTTTTTATTGTCAAGTTAGCCAACATACAGTGTAGTGTTGGCTTCAGGAGTAGATTCCCATGATTCATTACTTACATAAAATACCCAGTGATCATCCCAACAAGTGCCATCCTCAGTGGCCATTATTCATTTTCCCCACTCCCCCCAGTGCTTTACCCCATCAACCCTTAATTTGTTCTCTGTATTTAAGAGTCTCTTATGGTTTGCATCCCTCTCTGTTTGTATCTTATTTTTCCTTCTCTTCCCCTATGGTCATCTGTAAAATATAGAGCTGAGTTCTAATGCCACCACTACCACTTGTTTTGCATGGTGAACTAAGCAAGCTATCACACCTCTCTTTTTTTCTTTTCCTTACCAGTAATACAGGAAGAGTGATGTCTACCTTGTGTATTTCCCAAGATTATTGGGAGAGAATATACATGAAAATGCAGAATACATTGTATAGCTCAGAGCAATATGGAAATGTGAGGCATGAATAGTGCAAAGTTATTTCATAATTTAGAAAAAGATATTGCCATTGTTTCTTAGCCTGATATAAATGAGAGAAAGAAATGTGTAATGGGGGGGAAATATATGTAAGCTAGCATAGTTCTTGAATTTCTGTGTAGTGTAACAGGTAACCCTTTGAAGACATCATGAATTAATTGTAGTTTTGCTGTTTTTTCTCAGGTCATGATAAAACACCAGTTTCCACTCGTACTCGGAGTAGTCATCTAAAGCGGCCAAAGATTGGAAAGCGGTTTCAGGATTCTGAATTTACTAGTTCACAAGGAGAAGATGAAAAGACTCCCCAGACTTCACCTACAGCTTCCATAAACAAGTATTGTTTATTATACTCTCATTATTTCGTTACTCTTAATTTTCGTATTATTAGTATTTAGTACTTAAGGTGGTGGCTCTTTTTACATTGTTTGTGTACAGATAGCCTTGGTGTAAGAGTCTGTATTTGAATTCTTCTGCAGGATTACTGATTACAGTTACCAGTGGTGTCACTTTGACATGTTACGGTGATGAGTTGATAGTAAGAGAATAAAATAAGCCCATAGTTTAATCTCTCGTGTGAAAATCCAAGGGAGTTTTCTAGTGATTATATTATCCCAAATGAGTCATTATCATCAACTTTGATAGTAGCTGTAGTTTTTTTGTTTTTGTTTTTGTTTTTGTTTTTGTTTGTTGTTTTTTTAGAGTAGGCTCCATACCCAGTGTGGAGTCCAGCACGGGGTTTGAACTCATAATTCTGAGATCAAGAGGTGGATGCTTAACCAGCTGAGCCATCCAGGTGCCCCAGTAGCTGTAGTTTTAATAATGCTGAGATTTAGTCAGTTTTTTAAAAATCTTAGGTTTTATTTTATAAGTAATTTATTTGACTGGGTTATTGGATATAACACAAGTTAGCGATAACTGTTAGTGGGTTCAGTCAACCCCTCTAGGAACTAATTAGCCAGCTGAATCAACAGAACCCTCTGGTCAAAACTTTATCTTCAAAGAAAGCAAGATTTCAAATTTTTAGTAAAACTAGACTTTTGTCTTAATAGTCCTAGCTGCTGTTCCTGAGTTAACCAGTCATAGTTTGGCTTTTTCATCTGTGAAATTATTTCACTCAAGTAGAAAATTCGGTAGCTATGCTGATTTCATTACGTAAATAATTTTAAATTTGGATAATTGAGAATTTGTAAATGTTTTATTTTGGTGAAAAATTCATGTTAAAGGCAAATATAAATATTTGAATCAAGTAATTTGTGAAAAGGTAAGAGGTTAGATAATTACGGTTTTCTTACTGAGCAACATTTTGATGTAATACTCTTTTTAGAAGGGAATGTAACAGTGGATTTTAAATTGAACATCTCAGAATTATTGTGGAATTTTTTTTTAATATGCTAGTCAGTTTTACTGATTTTATTTTTAAAATTTTTGAAATTTTATTTTTATATATTTTTGAAAGAGAGAGACAGAGGGGCGCCTGGGTGGCTTAGTCGGTTAAGCGTCCGACTTTCGCTTGGGTCATGATCTCGCGGTTCGTGGGTTCGAGCCCCGCGTCGGGCTCTGTGCTGACTGCTGGCTCAGAGCCTGGAGCCTGTTTCAGTCTGTGACTCCCTCTTTCTCTGACCCTCCCCTGCTCACGCTGTCTCTCTCTCTCTCTCTCCCCTAGAAATAAATAAAAAACATTAAATAAAAAAAAAAATTTAAAGAGAGAGACAGAGCATGAGCAGGGGAGGGGTTGAGAGAGATTGGGAGACAACAGAATCCGAAACAGGCTCCAGACTCTGAGCAGTAAGCACAGAGCCTGATGCGGGGCTCAAACTCCGGAACGCGAGATCATGACCGAGGCCGATGTCAGACACTTAACCAACTGAGCTAGCCAGGTGCCTCAATTTGCTGATTTTAAAGATACTGCAATTTTTATACACTTCAGTGATTTTTCCACATTTTGCAGCTGTTTTGCTTTGCAGCACAGCAGTGTGTACACTATCCTGGACAAAATTACCAGCAAGACTGGAATGATGTATTAATAGAAGGCACCGTCATGCATATTACATTACCAGAGAACAGAAACACAGTAGAGACTGTTTTCACTGTACGCAGCTTAAGGAAAGGGAAAAGGGGAGTAGGCGTGTGTTGAGCAGCCAACCATTTCTATACTGGAGAGGGGCACATAGAAAATCTTAGATGTGGGGCTACTAAATCTGGCCTAATATCAAGACCACAGCATTTAGAGTTCTGATTTTTGTTAGTTTGTAACTAAATGATTCCCTCCTGGCATATACTTGTATTCTTGTTAAGGGTTATGGGTACACACGCTGGTCACAGCAAGTAGATAAAATGCCCTCATCATTTCACAGATTATTCTCTACTGGAAAAGGAGTGAAAGATTTTTGTCCCCTGTTGCCTTCTGTTGAAGAGGTCCATGTTAATGAATTCAGAGTGCCCATTAGTGCATTTTGATGAGCGCGTAACAAGTTTCTGTTGGGTTGTAGTTTTGCGGGGAGCCAAGAAAAAAGGCAAGATTCTCCAGTTGGAGAAATTGCACTTTTTGTGTTTCCAACATTAATCGGCAGAGACCGTAACACCTAAAATGTTAGGATTTTTTTTTGACTCAAAGGACTTGAATTCAGTTGGGCATGTCCTTTGAAGTTCATTTTGTTATAAATAGTTTAAGATGTGGTCATTTGTCAGTCCTTAATTCTCCAAGTCTAGTTTTATAAATTAACCATGTGAATTCTGTTGTGAAATTGGGGAAATAATATCCACCTCAATTTAACTGATAACCAAAAGATGCTTTTCACATAAAAAAGTGATCAAAAAGGCTGTGTCACATTCCAAAGCCCCCCCCCCCCCCCCAAATGAACAAGAATGCAAACATGCTGAATAACGTACCACTGCCAAGACTGCCAGCAGTGAAGCTTCAGTGACACTGTCCTGTGAAGCGGCCTTCCATTTGCCCGGTTCCTCTTCCAGAGCCAAATTTCTGTGCCATGCCACCTCCCGGAGGAGGTCCTCTTCCATCCTGGTCATGCATCATTCCTCTGCCCAATATTCCACGTGGACCACCAGGACCTTGATCATTGCACCTAATATCCCTGCGATCATCACCACCACCTCTGGTTTCTCGCTCTCTTGCAGCTCTTCTTTTTTTCTCTTCCACAGTTAAACGTACTTCCCCTCAAAATATGATTGGTTTTGCAACCAAGATTCTCTTACCTGGTTCAGAGTTCTCAAAATCTTCAAAACCAAAGTTTGGAAGCTTTCCCCCAGCATCCTTGGTATTGACACGAAGTTCCACAACGTTTCCAATGAACTTGCAGTTCATTTTCATCAGTATCATGTGGGAAGTTAAAACAAAAGTTGGTGACTGTCTGGATAGCAAATTATTTATTCTATGGTTGTCAGATTCCTTCTGTTCAGTAGCTCCTCTGCCTGGTCTTGGTCCTCTCGGAGGGAAACCAGGTTGTTTTCTAGGGTGTTGTTCATGCACTGGAGGTGGCTGAGACTGAACTTCTCGTTTAGCTTCAACTTGAGGCTGTGGTGACCATTCCTGTGGCAGAGGAACAGGTTCAGCAAGGAGGAGGAGAAGTGGACTTCTCCTCTAATTCTTCTAAGTTCTTCCCCTCCACTGTGGCCTTACTTCTTCATTCTTTGTTTCAGATACTGGCTCAGGTTCAGGTTCATGAGAGGACTCCTCCAAAGGCTCCACTATGCCATTAGCCACAGGCTGAGCTTCACAGTAACTGCTATCAGCATTTTCTTGCCCAGGTTCTGGGGATGATTGCTTTTCTTCTTGTTCTTCTTCTACCTCATCTTCTGATTCCTCTTTGAGTTCTGGTTCAGAATCGCCAAATACTTCATCTTCATAACGAAACATATCATTGTGAACATAAACTTATTTGGAACAGATCCTTCACGGGCCAGAACAAAGCTTTGTATAAACTTCCTGTCTGACTGTCCACTGTTAGATAGCAAACCCGTGACCTGGACAACTGCTCCATCTCACGGTTGTGTGAGCATCCACATGATGAATTTTAGTATGGCATTCACTGAAGGTCAGAGATAATACTTGTGGTGTGTATCATTTTGGCCATGAGCAGCCTCCTGGGCTTTCTACTAGTATCTACTCCACCATGAACATAGGAAGTATTCCTTCCATACAACCTGTATAAATATTCTGGAGCTTTATTCAGCAAAGTATAATATTACCTCATAAACTCCCATCCTCTAAGCAGCAGACTGGGCTTCTCCATAACCATTTCTTTGCTGCACAGTGTCAAATACTCAAGAGTCGCCGAGGACCAACTGCAGTGGATTCTTCTCACTCGCTGCCCCCTCCCTTCTACAAACCTGAAGCCTCAGAAGCCCGAGAGCCGCAAGCTCATTTCCCTTACAACCACCTCTTCCTGGGCCGAATTTTTTTTTCTTAAATACAGTAGTAATAGTTGGACGAAATGTTTGAATGCTTACTCACCCAGTATGAAGAATAAAACTTCATCTTTGTCTTTTGAAGAACTGACCACCTAGTGGTTTCTAATACAGATAGCTGTACGTATGACACAAGAACAGTATAAGGTGATTTGTGATGGTACAAAATGGAATTACAAAATGGTGTAGATGCAGAGAAGAGATTTGATTGAACTAATTGAGGGGATGGAGAGAAGAAGCATTTAGGTTACATGATTGAGGAGATGGTGAAGTTACTACTCAAACTGGAGAGAGAGGACAAGATTGTAAGAAGGGAAGATTGCCTTTGGACTGTAAGATTGGAAGTTGTTGGCCGAACAACATTTAGTCGATTCTTTAAAGTGTTACTTTATTAACAGACTCCTGAACGTTTATATTCATCCTTAAGAAAACAAGTAAGAATGCTTGTCTTTTCTAGATTGGAGTCTGCTGTACGTACATCAGAGAGCTCAGAAGAATTCCTGGAAGAAGCACCCGAACAAAGCATGATTGAATTTGAGGACGAAAATAGTGATAAGGATGCTGGGCCTGCACCAGAAACCCAGGCACATCCGGAAAAGCAAGATGGGGAAAAGGTATGCAGTCCTGCTTTTTAGCCTAAGTGAATGAAAGTAAACTAAATTTTAACTTTGTTAATCCTGTATTGTTAGAAAAATAAGATGATACATTTTAGAGTAGGAGTAGAGATTGTATTCAGTGCTACAAAGCATTTGTCTGTACTAAACAAGGTCAAGTTGGGCAGAGGATAAAGCTACAAATATCATTTTATATTTCAACATGAATTTTTAAAAGTTTGACTTACACCAAAGATAAAATAGAGGATGTTTAGGTCATAAGATCCCTCAGTACCTTTATAATGTAAATTAATTTGAGAAATTAAACATACTTAAGAAGTGACACAAATCATAGGACTGTAAGGTCTACCTTGTAGAACCAAGTCAGGATGCCTTAAGGTTAACAGGCCCTCAGCTGCACCTATATTTTGGCTCTATGAGGGTAAGATTCATTGTCCTCACCCCCGCTTGTATGTATATTTATATATTTTGACTATAATTTATTACATATTCCTGGAAACATAACTAAATTCATAATTTTAAACACTAGAAAACTTTATCTGGCCTAATTTCTACAGCTCCTCAAGTATTGATCCTTATCTTTTTAATTCTTCCCTATCCACTTCCCTGTTCTCCTTTTTTTCTTTTTTTTTTTAAAGTTTTAATTTATTTTGAGACAGAGACAGTGTGAGTGGGGGAGGGGCAGAGAGAGAGGGAGACAGAGAATCCCAAGCAGGCTCCAGGCTCCAAGCTGTTAGCATAGAGCCTGACATGGGGCTCAAACCCACAAAACCCAGAGATCATGACCAGAGCCAAAACCAAGAGATGGACACTTAACCCACTGAGCCATGTAGGCGCCCCCTTTCCTTTTTCTTCAGCATTTTCAATCTTTGGCTCTCTAGAGATTCCTTATTTCTAATTTCATGCACGCTTAAGTTTCTTTAGAAATCTTTTACCCTTTGGCCCAGTCCAGCCAGCACCCCAACAAGTGAAACCGTGTTACCAATTTTAATTTTAAAATGTTTATTTTTGAGAGAGAGTGTGTGAGCAGGGGAGACGCAGAGAGAGGAGACACAGAATCTGAAGCAGGTTCCAGGCTCTGTGCTGTCAGCACAGAGCCCAGTGCAGAGGTTGAACCCACAAACTGCGAGATCATGACCTGAGCCGAAGTTGGACACTCAACTGACTGAGCCACCCAGGCACCCCTACCAATTTTATTTTCTTAATTTACTTCACTTTAGCTCCTGCCTCCTCTATTTCATGAAACTATATTTTTATTTATTTATTTATTTATTTATTTAATTAATTTATTTATAAAAAGAATCACCAAGGATTCCCTTTTTTTTTTTTTTTAATTTTTATTTATTTCTAGGAGAGAGAGAGAGACAGCATGAGCAGGGGAGGGTCAGAGAGAGAGGGAGATACAGACTCTGAAATAGGCTCCAGGCTCTGAGCTGGCAGTCAACACAGAGCCCGATGCGGGGCTCGAATCCACGAACCGCGAGATCATGACCTACGGCCCGAACCCACGAACCGCGAGATCATGACCTAAGCGAAAGTCGGACGCTTAACCAACTAAGCCACCCAGGCGCCCCTATATTTTTATTTTTTAAAAGAAGTTTGTTTTGAGAGAGAGAGAGACTGAGTGGGGGAGGGATAGAGAGGAAATCCCACGTAGGTTCTGTGTGGTCAGCACAGAGACCAGTATAGGGCTCGAACCCACGAATTGTAAGATTATGATCTGAGCTGAAATCAGTAGTCCGATGCTTAACAAACTGAGTCACCCACGTGCCCCAGTGAAACTGTATTTTTAAATGGCATTTTTTTCTTGTGTTGTAGGATTTTTGGACAGTAAAGCACAAATTTTAAAAAAGGGGATCTATGAACATTCAGTGTTTATGGGAATATATATTTGTGGTTTTGTTCTCTTTTAAAAACTTAAGATTAGGGGCACCTGGGTAGCTCCGTTGGTTGAGCGTCCAAATCTTGATTTCTGCTTAGGTCATAATCCCAGGATTGTGGAATCAGGTGCCATGTTGGGTTCGTACTGAGCTTGGAGCCTGCTTAGGATGCTCCCTCCCTCTTTCTCTCTCTCCCTCTCTCCCTCTCTTCCCGACCCCCCGGTGCTTCTCTACTCATGCTCACTCTCGCTGTCTCTTAAAAAGAATCCTTAAGATTATACTGTACGTAGTTCATGTAACCAATTTCATTTGTCCAGCAATACAGTGAGTACATTACATACTCTTGTAGTCAGCAGTGACACTTAGTGGCTTTCCTTATCTAGGTTGATTACTGTGACTTTTGCAATATTCTCTAGTCCTGTGTAACTTAGGCCTTACAACACTACTGTATTTTGGTTTCGTGATAGGATTTTCCTATCTCTGAAGTTTTGTTTTGGTTTATTTATTACTTGGCTCTTCTTTTTCCTTCCTTTCCACCTGGAAGTCTCAGTTCTTGACTTTCTGCCCTTTGGTTCATGTTCTCTCCTTTGAAAATGCATCCAATCCAGTAGTTGAATTCTTAATCTCTGTGGGGATGACTAGTAACTCTAGACTTTGAATGTTGATTCAGACTGTAATGCTTCATTATTGTTTGTCTTCTGAATAGTTTGATGTAGACAGATGTCTTTTATCTTCTTAAATTCAGCACAATCTTTATTCTTATTATTTCCGTATTGGGTCTTTTTTCCTGTATTTTTTGGGGGCGCCTGGGTGGCTAAGTCGGTTAAGTGTCCGACTTCAGCTTAGGTCATGATCTCACTGTTCTTTTGAGTTCAAGCCCCACATCTGCTTTTGAGTTCACGCCCCACATCCGGCTCTGTGCTGACAGCCCTGCTTTGGATCTTGTGTGTGTGTGTGTCTCTCTCTCTCTTCCCCTTTCCCACTTGCATTCTCTCTCTCTCTCTCTGTCTCTCTCCCCCTCTTTGTCTCTCTCTCTCAAAAATAAATAATAAACATAAAAATTTTTTTTCCTGTATTTTAAAAAAAATCTTCCATTCTATTCCCAAACCTAAAACTTGAAGGACAGGTTTCTCTCTTCTGTTACTTCTCACTTTTAGTTAATTATCAACATTTTGGGGTTTTTTTTAGCATTTGCTATGTTTTTCTCATTTTCTTCCTTTCAACATTTTTTCCTATCCTAGTTGATTATTTTATGAACTTTATTATAATTACCTTCTGTATGCAGTTTATTTTCTATATACTGTCTGGGCAGATAAAGTTTTTTAAGTCCCTCTTTTCAATATTCCTATGATTGTAGGGACCCTACGTAATCCAGACAGATCCATTTCTGAACACTTGAGTGCATCACTTTCCTGACTTTTAAAATGGTAATCAAATGCCCTCTATTAGAATGTCCCTAAGATTCATTAGAACTGTTAAACATTAAATAGAAGTATTTTGTGTTGATAAACATTGGAAGAAGAATTTCAGAATTGGAGAGTTTGTGTTCTCAGCTGACTGATATTTCCATATTTAATGTGATGTAAGGAGCAGGATTGTTCAAAAAGTGACCCAGAGTTGACTGGAAAATTAACTCCGATTGAGGGCTTTTATCTTCCAGCAAGAAGCTGTATCCAGGCTGAGCTTCGTACAGGACTGGTAGTGCTTCGTCCCCTTGGTGTAGGCTTAAACCGTAACTTCCCACAGGCCCCAAAGACGTCAAGTGCTGAGCAAGTACTGTGTGTAGAGCTGGCATCAACTCTGGTCTCTGTCTGGTGCCTTTTTACTGAAAAGGTTCCACTCATGCTGGCCCTGTAAGAAGGAGGAACAAGAAGGGGGCGGTTTCTTCACTGCATCTCAGACCTGCCCTGTGTCTGCAGAGCAACCTGGTCGGTCTGCTGTCACCATGACAACAGGGGAGTTGGGGTTCCTTGTGCTTTCTTTTACCGACCCTGCCTGAGATGTTTCCTTTTTTTCCTCCCTAACTCATGTCCTGTGCTACAGTTAAGACTTTATCTTGAGTCCTGGTGCATGACAGGTGGAGACTGGCAGTGGACCCTCCTTGCATGACAAGTAATAAGTTAGCTTAAAATTGTGTCCTGACTTACTTTTCCCCCTCCAATCGTGTAGGAATCTGAATTAGAGCCTATGAATGGTGAGATAATGGATGATACCCTTAAGGCCTCACTTACAACGGAAGAGGAGGACTCCACTAGTGAAGTTCTAGATGAAGAAATAAAACTGCAGTCTTTTAATTCCAGTGAAGACTCTGCAACTCTTGTTCCATTGGTGGTAGAATCTTCTAAACCCCCTGAGACTGTTGCGCAGGATAAGGTAAGAGGGATATAACTTAATTTTTTATAGACAAATTGTTCCAGTGTTGGTGACATGGAAGGCATATTGTGGTATATAAGTTTTCCTCCACCTTAATGTATATAGTCTTTCAGGAAAATTAATTATATGTTATACTAGGTTAGGTATTTTAAGAAAATGCAATCAGTAATATTCCCTCATTTCTAATCTTGGTAAACTTACTCATACGTGTCTGACTTATGTTAACAAAGCGAGTTTATTTTGTTTTATTTTACTTTCATTTTATTTTAAGTTTATTTATTTTGAGAAAATGAGCAGGAAAGGGGGACCGGGAGAGGGAGAAGGAATCACAAGTGGGGCTCAATCTCAGGAACTGAACTGTAAGATCATGACCTGAGCTGAAATCAAGAGTTGGACACTTAACCAACTGAGCCACCTAGGTACCCTCAAATGAGTTTTATTTTGTAGGTTTAGAGAAATGCTTAGAAAACTGGATAAAACATTGCTTAACTTGTTTTAATTGGGGAGACAGGTTAGATGAGTGGGAAAAACTCATGGATGGAATATTTTAAAAGAAATTTCATTTTTACTTTTGAATATTCCAATTTAAGGCCAAAAAACTTTCATATAGCATTATTTCATTAGTGTTTCCCCTAAATACACGAATAAAATGTCCACTGCTCTTACCTTTCATCTACTGAAACCATAGTCAACCTTGGTGGGATGGCAAGTGTCAAGCTCCAGGAGACTCTTGCCTCTGTCTCCAGTAACACAAGACACAAACGTTTTAGTTCGTTGATGGTTTTAAAGAATCTTCATAGGGAGTTTAAAGTGTCCCAAGTACTTCTTGAGGCAGGCATCAGATTATCAGGTCAGTTTTGAGAAAGTTGGCTTGTGCTTAGAATATGTACACCTGATTAACGAAAGTGACCGAGTACAGAATTCTTTAAAATGCAGTTCACTGTCACTGAATATTAGTGTCTGAGAATAATTTATGTAAGAACTCTACTGTAAAAGTTTGTTCACCAGGTTTTTTATTTTTAGACCTCACATATAACTGACTCAGAAATGTTGCTAGACGAAGGCCCATCTGATGAAAAAGGGCACACTGAAGAGAAACTACCACTAGTTTCCAGAAAGAAAGCACATTTTGGGAGTTCAGACAATGTTGGCACTGTCCCAAATGAAGAACGCTCTGACAGTGGTTTTCCAAACTCTGTGATAGCTGAGTTTTCTGAGGAATCCATCTCTGAAAATTTGTCACCCAATACCACTTCTTCATTGGAAGACCAGGGTGAGGAGGGGGTACCTGAGCCCCAGGAAACGCCTGCAGCTCTTCCTCAGAGTTCTTTGATAGAGGTTGAACTTGAAGATGTGCCATTTGCACAGAACGCGGGACAGAAGAACCAGTCAGAGGAACAGTCTGAAGCATCTTCTGAGCAACTGGATCAGTTCACACAGTCAGCGGAAAAAACTGTGGATAGCAGCTCAGAGGAGATCGAAGTGGAGGTGCCTGTGGTAGACAGGCGGAATTTAAGAAGGAAGGCCAAAGGGCATAAAGGACCTGCTAAGAAGAAAGCGAAGCTGTCATGAATTGAGAAGAAATGCAGACGACAAACCCTCTTCTTTGTAACATACTTGTTTTTAAAAAATGATAATAAATGGCATGGGGCACAGGGCAAAAATTCTAAAATTTTACTTTGAACTTATTTATGATTTCCCTCCCCCTTAGGACCTAGGATTCACCGTTCTTTTTAATTTTTCAGGCTATTTTGTGTAAATACAATTTTTTATTTTTATTAACCATGTTTCGATTTTGGGAAACCAGATCATACTATATTTTCTTTAGCAATTGGGACACCTGACCATTAGTATTTCAGGAAATACAGACTGAAAGTAGTAGGCTTTCCATTACCTGTAAGGATCACAGAAATCTTTTATACTGTGGATTTTAATAGTAATCTTGGTGAAGGTTCCAGAAGTTTTACCTTAAAAAGTCAAAACGAATGATTTTTTAAAATGTAGGCATGTCTAAACAAAAATGTCAGTAAATGAAAATATACTTCAGCTATAAATGAGAGCACAAATACAGGAGTTTACGGTAAAGGGTTTATGATGGTGGTATTTTGGCCTCTTAATTCTTAGTTGTGTAGATGCTGTTTCCTCCTTTGACTTGTGTCTGAGGAAGGGTACAAAATCTCTTTCCAACTCCGTCTTTATAACACCTGATATTAATAGTACTGCTAGGGATTGGACTCTGGCCTGTCGGCACTAATATAATTACATAAAATTTCATTTGAAGCTGGGGACTATACTTTTGTCTCATCCAGTTAACATGTATACTTCAAAAGCATGAGAACTCTTCCTAAGGCTTCTCCTTAACTCTGCCACTGCCATTACACTAGAATTGTATATTATTCTCAGCTTTCATTCACTTCCCTAACTCAGAGAGTTATTCCTACCAAAAGATCTCCTGCCTGTCTGCCAGCTTAAGCCCTTGGCATCCACATCTGGGTAGATTTGGACCATGCCCCCACAATCTTAGATCCAGATGGCAAGAATAAATCTGCCTAGGGAGCTATAGTAAAGAGCTTAGATTAAATTGGAGGTTTTGAGTGTTGCTCTGGCCTTGCTTACTCTTTAATTTGTTCTTGAGGACAGGTTACAAGCTAGCCTGTATACATTGTGACTATAGCAAAGGCCTTTGCCTAGAAAAACTTAAAAAAAATTCTCTTACGTATTATGTGTGCTCAGATTTGCACTTAGTGTGGAGACTGCTTTGAGACCATTTAGATTGTTCTTAAAACCGGCTGTTTTTTACATGAAGGGAAAAAAAAGTTAACTTTCTGCCATTATTTGAGGTGCTAAGGACTACGTCGAACGCTTATCCCAGTCCAGCGTCAGGTGATGTCATTAAATTTTATTTTGGGATGTTATTTTAGATCTAATAAGCTGAGTTAAATGTTTAAGCAGATAAAACAGCAAAAACCCTGATATTGATGTAAAATTTTGAATCCTTGTATCCCTTACACTTTCCTTAATTATAAGTCAGAGGTAAGCCAGATGACTTCACTCCAAATGAAAATTAAAGCACTTTGGCCATTTGTTTTGTGAACAGATGCTAATTAGTTGAAAAAATAAGTATGACTGGTACTAGTACTAGGGTATCTATCATGTTTATGCCGTTTTATAGATTTTGTGAGAAACTTTACTACCACAATTAGGGAAATTATAGGAAGATTTAGTAAATTCTTAACCTTTCCGTTTTTAATTTCATAAAATAGCTTTAAAAACCTAACACTTAGATCTTTCACTTTTTTTACTTGGACTGTTCATTATTCTTTTTAGAATACGTTCATTAAAAGGGTGTAGCTTAAGAAATTTGAGCTCACTGACAACTCTTGATAGGTGAATATAGAGTTGTTGAGTTCATAAAGTGTTTAGTTATTTGTATATAAGTGGGGACTAACAGTATAAACTGACCTTGTTAAACTTGTTTGGTTTATTCTTAAATAGCATTTTAAGCAATTTGAAAACTTTTTGCTTAGCATATGAGAAAACTTTTATTACATACTATCTCTGACAGAGAATGTTATTTTGGGAGTTTGTAGATGGTAGAGACAGTGAGGTCACATAGAAAAACCTGACTGTCATGTTTAGTAACATGTTCATGTCCAGTAAATGAGTTCTATACTCAGTGAGTATAGACTTTATAACAAAATTTATCCTCAGTAAGGAATCTAAATAAAACTACTCAGATTCTTAGTTTTTGCCAAGGCATTAGAAAACCTGGAGAATTACAGAGGACTGAAATCTGATTTCAGCCAGCCTCATTGTTGTCTAGTCACACCCTCTAGTCCTTTGTGGGCTGCTTTTTTGTTTAGTTTTATTTCTGGAAAAGGATTTCACCTCAGTTTGTGTAAATACGTATATATCTCCTTGTGTAATATAAAACATATATATTAGCAAAATTTTAGTTCTGCTTTCAACTTTAAATTCTCCAGTTGCTAGACATCACAGAAATATATTTAAGAATTTATTATAAAGCTCCTCTACAACTTTTAAAGGTGAGGATCTATTATGATTTTTTTTATAAAATCAAATAGCATGACAGAATGTCTTCTACTTAAAACGTCTATATTCATGGTGTTTCCATTCACTGCAGAATTAACATGGCAAGGATAACAATTACTGGTGATTAATGGTTCACTTTTAGCTGACCACCACAACACTACCTAAAATCATTTGACTTTAGAAAAATATCTTGAAGGCTTATGATTCCATCAAACCGAGTCTTGACCTAGTATCTAAATACCTGCTCTTAAGTACTGCTTTACCCTTAGGGATTACCTTCTAAGGTTTGGTCACACCAGCAAACTGATACAGATCTTAATGTAAATAAAGAATTTATACTAGTATTACCCATCTGTGTAATAGCATTTTAGACATTTCTGCCTTGTATGTCCACTAGTAGCTGATCTAGTGTTAGGGTGTTACCCAGTCTTTCATGGGTGTTCTTAGTTACAAATGTTAGGCTTCTGTTGGCAATACTTAGTATCAAGCTTTCTTTGTCCAACGTAGTTAATTTGCTTATTTTGGGTTTTTAAAGCTAGCAGACCTTAGTTCTGTAGTATTGTGCTTACCTTTAACCTTTTTCCCTCACCTTCCAAAACATAGTCATTCACACATTCCCCATTTCTATTAGTGGCAAATCAATCATTAAGATCTAATTTTAAGAAAAGTTCAGCTTCTGTTATCCTGGAGTAATTATATCATACTGGATAGTCATTCCCAAGGAGCTAGGCTTTCTTTTCCTAAGTGTGTATGTGTTCTAAAACTTCTATGTTTACAGTACTTAGAAGAGATGTTATGTTATTTAGAATAGCAAGTCTTACTGAGGTACTCATGTTTGTTTTCTTGGTAGTTTTTTGTTTTGTTTTGTTTTTTAATTTTAATAGTAGTATGTTTTGTGATTGTTTCCTGGCCTGTGTTTTGATAACTGAATCTGTTTAGACATTAAATGATTTTGTTAAAGGCACAATTAATCACATTGGTTGTACTTTCAAGACAGAATTTAAAAAATAAACAACTCAAAACCATTAATGTGATTATAGATTAATGTGATTTTACATCTTAAAAGCTCAAAGCTACAAACATAATTCATATCACAAAAGCACTTTGACTAAGTTACAAACCTGAAACATGATTTTTTCTATTATTCAAGCTAACTGCAAACAAATTTCTCATAAAGAGCATCTGCAGTGTTTTAAAAACTATTTTACCTAGAATTACTTAAATTTTTAACCATTGTAAAAATATGAAAGTATAATAATTTTGGTGTATTTTTTCCCCATAAAGTTTGAGTAGAAAATACTGTTCCAAGTAAGTATAACTATACAAGATTGAGAAGAAAAAATGTTTAAAATACAAAAAAAGATTTTTCTGAACTCTATTTAGTGTGCCTTCTCTCCTGTACTTTAAATACTTTATAAACAATGGTTACCATGGGTTAATGCTACATTTCTTAGGGTTAATGAAAAAAATGAAGAAATTTCAGGTAAGGTCTCAGAAATGACAGTTTCCTAGCCTAGGCTCTAATTTTAAGTGTGCAGTAACTTTTGTGTTAAATATCGTGTTTTCAACTATACTGATTTTTACAGTAACAAAAGAACTACATTGCTGAGTATCCACTTCTTAACCCAGGTATAGACTAAGATACTTATGTAATTGCTTTTAAAAATAAATTTTTAAATCTTTTTTTTAAATTTATTATGAGAGAGAGAGGGAGGCAGATAGGCAGGCAGAGAGAGAGACACACAGGATCCCAGGCAGACTCCACACTGTCAGCACAGAGCCTGATGAAGTGGGCTTAAACTCACTGTGAGATCATGACCTGAGCTGAAACCAAGAGTCTGACACTTAACCGACTAAGTGACCCCATGCTCCCTTAAAACTGCTTTTTAAAAAATTATTCGGATGTATGAACATCTAAATCCCAAACAGACAAAAAAATAAGAAACAATTTGTAAACCTGGTCTCTTTTAATGTTTTCTACAATAGAATAAATAGTTCTCTTGATGGCTGCAGACATGTAAGGCTGTTTGGCGGTATTCGGAAACCACCAGAGTAATGGTGTCTTCCTAACTGGTGAGTAGTCTTCGGTAACTGTAAGGAGTTACTTGTCTGAAACTGCTGTCAAACCAGCAAGACCGCATTTATGCACCCATCGTTTTCAGGATTGTTGGTAACCTGGGCATATTTTCCTAGAAGAAAACAACATGGGGGAAAAGGAGAGATTTAGTTTATAAAAATTAACTTTGCCCAAAATATTTCTAATGGCCACTTTTAAGAAAGAAAATAAATGATAGTAGGATCAATGAGATTTTACAAAGTCACTCAAACAAGTTATAGAGACAGTTTTTATATACTATTTTTACACATGGTGGTCAGCTCCGTTTTGTTAGTACATTGTATTAACAAGCCTTGTGATGGGCCTGAGCATTGTTGCTTTTCCACATACTTTTCTTACTAGAAAATGCAGTAACTTTTCATTAAGTTTCAAATTAATCTGTTTTAAAACTGATGTCAGCCAATATGAAGTATGAGTTAATGACTCATCTCAAAACTCAGTCAAGAAGCTAGAGTGTATTCTTCCATTTTGAAGAACATTAAAGCTTAAATACCTGGGCACTAAAAGCAGAAAACTAAGAAAATGAGGCATGACACCTTTCTGTTTTTAATTATTATTGAAATAGTGTGGCTATGTGTTTGATGTATGTCTCCCTTCCCTCGCTCCTGGTCAATTTATTGTATTTTCTTTCAATATTTTACTTAGAATTGTAACTTTCCATCTGCTTCCTTAATAATTTCTTAAAACAGCCCTGAATCTAAAAATTTAGTACACTTTATATAACTGATAGTGATAATCCAAACTAAAAAGAATCCCATTCAGAACTACTTTGTCTACAAAAGTATTCTTCATAAAGGTTTCGGTCTGATTCACATCATTTTAACTTACCCAGCTCTTCTGCATTAAAATTTGCTATATATTTTCTACCAACCTGACCATTTCGATTTTAGGGTTGTAATAGCAGCCCCATAGTGATAAGTTTACTTACCCCAAATAACCTTGCCTCCTTGTGTCACAAGGCCCAACTCACTCACGTTCACCTCAATGACAGTACCTTTGGTAATAACACCCAAAGATGTATATAGTGGGGACGAGGGATTCTTTTTTACACCAAGTATTGGCAGGCAAAAGGTGGCTTTCAATTCAGGATGTGTTACGTGGGCCTTTTTGAAACGTAAGCCCTAGTAAGTCAAACAGAAAAACATTAAGAGTCTAAAATGTTAACAATGATGAGCAATCATCTGTTTTGCTTTTCCAGCGGTCTTCCTGAATGAAAGGCCCCATGGATTCAAAATGTCAAATCTTAAGGCATCAAATTAAATATTTATAAATTCTAAGACTACAAACCTGATAAATACATGGGAGGAAAAACACGTGCTCCTGAAGTTTGTGCCATGGAGCTTTACCTAGCATCGTACTCCCATTTTCCTCTGTAGTTTTCTACACTTACTGAGGACTTGTTACATTCCAGGCACTATGCTGAAGTGTACAAATAGCTCATTTAAGCATTATAATGTTACAACTCCCCCCATTTTTTAATTAAATAAGGATTGGCAGGTGAAATGACTTGTTCCTAAGTTAAATGGCATGTTGACAGAATTAAACTTGAGTATCCTAATTCGAAGTCTGTATATAACTTAAACTGTTTCACATGATGAAAAAGGGGGTTGGACTGTCAGCTTTTCGTTGATGGTAATACTGGTCTAAGACTGGAGAACCCCAGACATCGTCACTTGGTCACCTAGATATGGCCTTTTGGGGTGAAGTGTTAGAGAAGCCACAATACTCTGTAGTCTTTTAAATTTGCTTTTTGCACGTATGGGGGTAAGAGGTAATGATACTACATCAAGTTCTTATTAATGGACTCATTAATGAAGCTTGTAATACACTCACGTTGAGAATGCCCTTTGACTAATGCACAAGAGACTTATCTGTCAAGCTACAGAAAGCCTAGAACAACATGACTAGTATATTCTCTCCCTACAGAAATGATCAAGTTATTAAAAGATTATGAATATGAAATCAAAACGAGGCATCCATGATACAATCGAGGGACAGGTGACGGTTTTCTGTAAAGAGATAGTGAACGTTTTAGGTTTTGCAGGCCATACGGTCTCTCCTGCAATGACTCTGAGTCTGCAGGAAAACACAGCCATAGACAGTAAGTAAATGAAAGGGCACAGCTGTGTTCCAACAGAACTTTATATACAGAAGCAGACTGACCGCATTTTAACCCATTAAAAATTATTCAGGGTGAGAAATAGGGGAACACTGCCAACCTTCTTCTGATTGTTTTTCTAAGCAGGTTAGATATCCAGTGAGGAGAATAATTGAGTGTGTTTAAAGGGATTTTGTGAAAATATACAAGTGATCCCTAAAAACAGGTTTGAACTGCATAGGTCCACTTACATAAAGATTTTTTTTCAAGATTTATTTCTCGTAATGATTTTCTTACCTTTTTGTCTCTAGGTTTTGTTGTTTTTCAAATAGGCTTTTCGCCTAGCACAGAGCCCAATATGGGGCTTGAACTCATGACCCCTGAGATCAAGACCTGAAGTGTGATCAAGAGTCAGATGCATAACTGACTGAGCCACCCAGGTGCCCCTTTTTCTCCAGCTTTAAGAATACGATATATGATACAATTAACATACAAAATATGTGTTAATTGACAGTTTACGCCATCATTAAGGCTTCCAGGCAACAGTAGACTATGTAATTTAGTTTCTGGGGAGTCCAAAGTTTATGTGGATTTTCGGCTGTGCAGGTGGTGGGCACCCCTAACCTGAGTTGTTCAAGGGTCAACCATATGTTCAGTTACATCTGGGAAAGGGGATGAGACTGGTTTTGACCACTGGTGTTGTCAACTGAAATTACAGTTCCACTTTCATATTGAATTCTTTTTTCAAAGATTACATAAAGCATTAAAGATAATTTCCTTAAGAAGTAGAAATTGCTTCTTGAAAAAAACATTCCTACTCAACTTTCCTAACTTCTCAAAGATGCTAAGAGTCAGGTATAGAGAGTACTTGAATGAGTAAAATGACTTCATGTGGAAAATGAAGATTCTAATATGCCATATATTTAAAAATCAGGATCTACTGACACTGTTTATAATAAAAACTACTGATCATTTCCTGTTTCTCATGAAGCTGAAGACCGGATTCTTGATAGTAGAGGAAAAAAACCTCTAAGCCATCCCTCTCAATAACTTAAAAATACCAAAAAATAGCCTAAAGAATGTCTTTCAGTCTCTTCATATCAACTTTAGGGATTTCAGAAATTCTACAACACTGCAACCAATATTTAATCCATCCCACTCTTGCAAGGGACTTACCATTGGCCTAATGAATCTTTCATATTTAGGTGGTTTTCGAGTAAAGCCATCTCCAACAAAGCAGACTTTAGTAACCATTCTCTTCCATGCTTTCTTCTTTCTCTTTCCTGTTCGAATAACTTTTAATACTTCTGTTTCTCCCTGGGCACGAACTTTGGGCAAAGGGACTTCCCATTTTCCCTAAAAACAGATCATCATTAAAATTTATGCTAGTATAAGGCAATGAGAATAAAAAATTAAATAGTTGTTCAAAGCAGTGGATTAATTTTTTTTCCTAAACCAACAAGATTTTGGTTCAGCTGTTTCTAGAGGTCTGTACTGTCTCCTCACAAGCCCCATATTAATTGGAACTAAGTTTCATATTTTATGAACACATTAAAATAGTCTGCTTAAACTAAAAGTCTGAATGCCTCGTTATGGATGAAAAATGCCACCTGTAATAAATCAATGACTTCTCAAAACAGTTTATGTGCTTACTACTAAATAGTTAATAGTATAAAACTGGAAGACTGTCTCCACCTCTTACTCTAGCTCGGTGTTTTTACCTCAAGTGGACTTGTAGATTACATTGCTAGTAAGTCAAAATCATCACCACATACATTGAACCTCCCTAGAATGCAAATTATTTGAAAAAAACTGATGCACTGAAAGGCAGTATAAAGAATCTGACTTAGGGGACACCTGGGTGGCTCCATAGGTTAAATGTCTGACTCCTGGTTTTGGCTCAGGTCATGATCTCACAGTTTGAGAGATCAAGCCCCACATCAGGCTCTGTGCTGACAGTGAGGAGCCATGCTTGGAATTCTCTGTTCCCCTCTCCTGTTGTCTGTCAAAATAAATAAATAAACATTAAAAAAATAAGTAATATTTTTAAAAAGATTTGACTTACAACACCAAAAAAACCCAGTAGTGTGGTTTTTAAAATCAAATTTGGAGACTGAAAATTCTTTAAATATAGATACCACATACTCTGTTGCTACCTAGATTTCTGTCAATTTATCCACAGGTGTTTAAAAACAGCACTGATACCTTCCCCCCCCCCCTTTTTTTTTTAGCAGAATTTAACCTAATTTGACACAAGTGCAATCCAGTAATATTTTTTAAAATGCTGAATTTTTATTTAAGTCAAATCAGCTTCAGGGTTTTCCACTATTCTATCTTTGAACAAATTTTAGCACAGCAGGGCAGCCAAAACAACAGTTGTATCTTTCTCCACAAGAGCATAACACTAGGAGGTGTCAAATATAGGAAGCTGTTAAAATACTGAATTTGAGATGTACTAACTTTTTAAGCACGTTTTTTACCCTAAGGATGTGTGGCATTCTAATAAATTTTTAAAAAGCTGTTAAAGGCTAACATGTTCTGGTGATGAGAAAGTATTTTACTATTTAATACAAACTGAAATTTACAAAGACTTTGATATCTAAATAATGGGAATAGTAGCTGGACTTCATGTTTCCAATTAAACTGAAGGAAAAAAACCCAAGATTAAAAATAAGTAATCCTCTCCTGAACAAAAAAAGAAATACTTCAATTTTTATTACTTACTGCTTTCTCTTTTCGTTTTTGTTTAATCATATTGGAAAGTACTTTAGCTCGGGACTGTCCCTCCCTGTCCAGGAGATATGCAGGTACTGCTCCTTGTGGAGTCTTTTCATCATTCTTTTGCTTCGTGTTTCTCTTTTCATGCATCTTGATACTATCAAGAAGGAAGAAGATTCAAGACTGTCAGTTTTTAAAACTATCACTAAAAAGATGTTAACTCATTACAACAAAGAAATAATCACTTACGTCTTTTTCATTTGTATTTTCTCAGCATGGCGCTGTTTATGGTAGAGCTTAGCTTTCAGACCGATCATCTTTTTTGCTTTCTTTGAACGTTCATGAGCCTCTCGGCCTTCCTTCTTTCTCTTTTTCTCGTGGTAATCCAAACGATAGCCATAGCGCTTCCGGTGTAACTCAATATATTCGTTTTGTGGCTATAACAATGCAAGAAACATTAGTTTTAAAAATTGACAAAATTATGTTAAAAAACGCTATGACCACCATATGAAGTATAGAAGGCCTTATGTCATCCAGGTGTTCACTTCCTTAAAAAACTCTTGTGCTGTTAAGCCTAGTGACATGAGTTAAAAATTTTTTTTTGATCCTGGATGTTATCAAGCATCAGGATTCACATCTGTAATAATCTCAGGGAAAGTTCCTGTTGGAGACAACTGTCCAAAATCCACTGGACCACAAAAAAGATGACCTGATTCCAGGATCTCTTTTTTTCTGAACATCAGTAATCTGGTTTTTCAATTATATCATCCGTAGTTTTTATTTAGAAAGTTTGTAAGTTTCATAGCTAAAACATGGAAAGAGCCTAAGTGTCCATCAACAGATGAATGGATCAAGAAGATGTGGTTTATCTATACCATGGAATACTACATGGCAATG
The DNA here is from genome assembly GCF_003009895.1 of Hyaena hyaena. Classification (NCBI taxonomy): domain Eukaryota; kingdom Metazoa; phylum Chordata; class Mammalia; order Carnivora; family Hyaenidae; genus Hyaena; species Hyaena hyaena. Next base: position 268,824 of record NW_024080838.1, read on the forward strand.
AGAAAGAATGAAATCTGGCCATGTGTAGCAACATGGATGGACCTTGAGGGTGTTATGCTGAGCGAAATAAGTCAGGCAGAGAAGGACAAATACCATATGTTTGCACGTATAGGAGGATTAGGAGGAACTTGACGGAGGACCAAGGGGGAGAAGAAGGGCGGAAATGGTGGGGGAAAGGGAGAGAGGCAAACCATGAGAGACTCTTG